>NW_024395977.1:21636637-21779000 GCF_016617805.1 Bactrocera tryoni
TGAAGTTCGTAATACCGAAAAAGAGTTTGGTTGATCTGAAATTGAATTGCCTTAACTTCAATTCGACCAAGTCGGGTTGAAAACCGCAATTGGGGCATAAGTCAATTTCTTAACCATAACATCGATTAGTGCTGCTTTTTCAGGTTTAAGCTTATATTTCAGGAAGTAATAGAACAATTTCAATCGTACCTACGATATTGCGCGAAAATGTGTGAAATCGACCCGACAGGCCACATTCTAAAATATGAGATTTATTAAGATATACCATAGAATATATATAGAAACGGTCAAGTGTTTGCCAAATCATATCCACACGCTGTCTCATTTTTCTTGAGATAGTTAACTCACATGTTGATCGATATATGTGTTATAATTATTAAAATCACCTAGAAGTTCAAAAAAATTTGTATTAGGTATATGAGAAGCAAGGGAAGTATTGACATGGGGGCTTATTGTGTAAAGCGATGCGAAATGCAATGCGATTCAAAAGCCCAATGCAATGCGATAGGCAGTTGATACTCTGTATTTCTTACGCATCACTAACAGTGCTGTTCACCTTTGATTTTTGTTCTCTTTATGCAATAGTTGGCATTACTGTCAAAAATGTCTAAAGTATGAAAGAGTAAAATAAAGGAAATAATGATTATTTGTTCGATAAAACCGTGTGTTTTGAAGAAGACAGAACCTTTTACTTGAAGTGATTGATATGTGATTACAAAATGCAAATAAGGACAGTAAGTATGCTGTGCTATATTACACTTGAGTCAGAAGAATTTTTCACCACTAATACAGATTTACCTAATATTAGCCGGGTTTTATTTGGCCATCATAAGCTAAATCATGGACAAATAAAACGTACTTAGCTTATTTCAAATGTTCGTTTAAAAATGAATTGTGTTGGCAATGCAAACAAGAACAATCAGCTGATATTCAATTTAGTTTTCTTAGTTTAGTAATTTAAAATTTACACTATACAATATATAAATATTAATCATTTGAGGTCTGGAATACAAAAAACTGAAAACAAGTGTTCACATTTGTCATAACTCAATACTCATCAAAAAAATCTGTAATTTTTGTTTGTTTACATTTTCATCTGTCAAAATGAAGTTTCTCGCTTTGTCAATTACTCTTTTTTTGGAAAAAACCTTGCTATTGTGAATGAAAAAAAGCGATGAACTGGCAATGCCTCGAGTTCAATACATAAACTATGATAACTTATAACAAGCCAACATAATTATGTTGGCTAAGTCTTCCAAACAAAATAAGCTAATAGCTTAATTTGCTGGTCAAATAAAACACCCTTGTGTTAATTTTATTACTATAAAGGTATGATATTAAAACGAATACCATAAATGCTAGTAACTCAACTTAACTTAAAATAAACGAACTATTTGGGAATTAACAATTCTTACAGGTTCAATTATAAAAAAACTGTTTTTAAAATATAATTATTTTACTTTAATTTTTAGTTTCATATCTCAATTTTAGTTGATCAATTTTTTGTTTATATAGAAATTTTTCCTTTTCAAAGGTTAGTCTTTGTTTTTCTAATTTATTCCTTTTTTCGATGTTTAAAAAATGTTTTTATATTAAAATTTATATCGTTCAACACTTTAACTGCTTTTTGAGCGGTGGGTATATCACTTTGGAACATTGTGGTAGTTCACTGTTTTGCGTAGTTGGTTCAGTAGGGTCTACATTTACCTCCGACATGCTGCTTGTCATTCCTTTTATTGATTCCTCTATTGACAATAACTCACTTACTTGCTGCTCTAACTGTAATAAAGGAATGAAAAGTGAGGGACCATCTCCAGTTCCCGAACAATTATTTTGTTTCGTCGCATTTTTGCCTTTAAGTGAATCTTAAGTCTGGCCTAACCTTTAATTGATTGCATTTAATCACATTTACATATAATTTATCTGTGCAACTATTAGAGTTACATTTTCATTCACTGCGATTGTCGAATTATAGAGTACCAAACTTGAAGATATGAAGATTTTCTTATTCGTATCGCATTACAGAGTAACTCCCAGATTCAACTCCTTTCTGACACATTTAGTTGAAAATCGTAATACTAAAAAGAAGTGGGGTTTATCTGTTCAAAAAACATAGTTTTGAGAAAGACGCGTTAAAGTTTCACACTAGCGCTTTGAAGTGCACGAGCTCTCTTTGTTATTTGTCGAATAACTCGAAAACTTATTATCGGATCAACGTGAAATTTTCAAATATTTTTAAGATATTACACTTAACGAAAATGCAAAAAAAAAAAATATTTTTTTAAAATTCTGACTACCCCTAACCCCTTAAGAAAGCGTTGTTTTGCTCCGTCCATTCTAGGCAAATATTGAATGCTGATATTGTCTCCGCCGACGTAACTTTCTTCGTATTGAGGATCACGTCGTTTGTTTCTTGACCTGCAGAGTTATCATCCACCGAACAGTGAACTTTAACTCCAGGTTCAACAATCCATTGCTTAATCTCATAATTGGATATTTTCTGCAATGGTTTTACTTCTTGAAGCAAACTTGAAATGGTGTGAATTTTTGATGTATCTTCAACTAGATGTAAACGTAACTCTGAAAGAGGGATGTCATCTTCATTATCCCATTCGGTCAATGTCAAACAATTTTTGAAAAGATGACTGAATTGAAGACACATTTCAGAGTTTCGTCTACTGATTTTCCTTGTCGAACGATGTGACCTAAAAGGCTAGTTCATTTTCGTAAGCCTTTAACATTCTGGTCCATGGGCTGTATAACAGCAGTACAATTCGGAGGAAGACACATTACCAATATTTGACCATCAGTACTCTTTAACTCTCCTTCTTTGTGGTGACAGTGAGCATTATCTATAAGCAAAATAGCCTTTTCGGGAAAATTCTTGCCACGGAGAAACTCCTTTACCCGCAATTTTAAGAAATTTTAAATTGATAAGATACATCTATACAGCTCTGGAACAAATATTTGTGAAACCATTCAAAGCCAAAGTCAATTAAGCACTTTTTTAGCTTTGTAGACAACAGGCAAATCCGTAAAATTTCAAAGTGAGGGTGGATTCAATGACTTTCCAATAACTATTAATTTTACTCTATGATTACCAGACGCATTCGTACAAACAAAATAAGTTATTCTTTCTTTACTGATTTTATGTCCCGGAGCCGAGGTTTCTTTTGAGCGCACAAGAATTCTATCAGGCAAAAGCTTCCAAAAGAAGCCAGACTCATCGGCATTGTATATCTGCTCCTTGTTCAAACCTAAATCAGTAATTTTTTTGTTTAAGTTTTGCAAAACTGGGTTAATTGAATGAGTATTATTCGAAAGTTTTTCGCCACATATTTTCAGTGTTTGTATTCCATATCCGTTTTTGAAATTTGTGATCTACCCATTGCTAGCACGAAAGTCACCTGACTTTTCCTGTATTTTTGCATGGAAAAATTTGGCCCTTACCTTGAGCATATCAGTCGTGATAGGCAAGTTGTTTGCTCGTTGTTTTGCAAACCATTTTATGAGTGCTCTTTCCATTTTTGGAAATTCTGATGGTTTAAACATTTTCCTCTTTCCAGGACCAGATTCAGCATGCGACACGAACCCATTTATGGTGGCTTAATTTTTCTTAATATGAGCTATTGTTGATCTGCGCACTTGAAAATTTTTGGCTAAGGAATTGAGAAAATATCCTACACTTTGTTTCTTTAAAATGTCAACTTTCTCTTTTATTGTTAGCAACGTAAATTTTTTCCTTGCCATTATGAAACCGCACTACACAAAACGTCAATTAAAACTGATTCAAATCGCCCGAAACGCACATGCGTAAGGGTTACAACAATTCATCATAGAAAAAAACGGGACTTCTCAGAAATGTATTCGAACTAAGGAACCGTCACCAAAATCAACAAGGTCTGGTCGCAAGTATCGAGAAATTTTTTGGATGTCGCAAGTACTGAGTACATAATGTAAAATATTTCTTTGTTGCAAGAATCGAGGTTTTGCAAATATCGAGATGTGCAAGAATCGAGGTACCACTGTAATATTATTGGCATGTTAACCACGACTGAGGAAGCGGCGGGTAAAGACACGTTTACCTACAAGTTAGGCAGAGATGGCAAGGCAAGACTTATCTTCAACGATAGTGATGGCTATAGAAAAGTAGTAAGAGATTCACTGATGTTAACGTAGACTTGCTTGCTGATAATGAAGACCCTCAGTATACAACTCCTCCGTCATGTAAGGCCCGTCATGTAATGTCGTTAATGAGAAATCAATATTGAAAAAAATGAAAGTGCTTTTTTATCAAATGGTAATTCAGATGACTGCTTAATTTACACAAATTATTACTTAACTCATGACGTCAATTAATCAATACAAGTAAAAGTTAAAATTAACATATGGAATGCCAATGACCTTTGCAAAAGCAAGGATGTAGTCGAATACTACAAGTATGTCACAACTAATGTTCTACTTGTAGCAGAAATGTGTTTCAATTATCAGTCATATTTTAAAATCGCAGGGTATGATCTTATAAAATCGAAACACCAATTTCAATTCAAAAGTTGGAGCTGCAGTTCTTATAAAATTAGGTATATCTTACACGGAACTTGAACATTACAATATTATTGGGCTTAAGTTGGTCATTTTGCCCAGCCCTCTTGGAAATTTAACGAGCTGTCTTATACTTTCCACCGCAAAACAATCTATCGTGGGACATGTATGAGCAAATCGTAAATGCAATTGACTATAATGCCAAACCTACGTACCCACCACGTAACCGCTCACAAATACCAAAGGTATTGCATTTTTGAACTGTATTTGGAACAAAGGTTTGATGTGTCATTCAGCTGGAGAACCAATTGACTGGCCATTCGATCTAACGAAAATTCCAGACGTTCTTTATTTTGTTATTTTGAAAAATTTTAATTCATTCGCTCTACCGCCACTTCGAATCTCTTACCTGGTCACAGCGCAGTTATGTTCGAAGTAAATATGCCTGTACTCGTAATGAATAAACCCACCAGAGTACTTGGAAAATATTTTGAGTTCTCGCAAATGGCTAGAAGACAATGTGGACCTTTTCTCTGAGGCAGTTATCGATTAAACAAACTCTTCTCAAGCGTGCCACAAAGGTGCTGGAAATTGCGCAACAAGTTTCTGGAGGCGTTTCTGGTTCTTGCCAAACCAGGAGATCCAGAAAACAATCTTTAGAATGTTCTTCTTTTTTTTTGTTACGTGGCGCCAATTGAAGATTCCAAGCGAAGCCAGGTCCCTCCACACTTGGTCCTTCCAAGGCAGTGGAGGCCTTCCTCTTCCTCTGCTTCCCCCGGCGAGTACTACGTCGAATACTTTCAGAGCTAGAGTGTTTTCGTACATTCGGACAACATGACCTAGCCAGCTCAGCAGCTGTCTTTTAATTCGCTGAACTACATACATCAATGTCGTCGTATATCTCATACGCGCAAAATGACCATAAATGCTTCCCAGATTCTTTCTCTCGAAAACTCGCAACGTCGACTCATCAGTTGTTGTCATCGTCCATGCCTCTGCACCATATAGAAGTACGGGAATAATGAGTGATTCTAGAGTTTGGTTTCTGTTCGTCGAGAGAGGACTTTACTTCTCAATTGCCTACCCAGTCTGAAGTAGCACCGAAATTATCTACGACTACAAAGTTATGACTGTCAACAGTGACGGGTGCCCAATGTCGCGAATGCGACGACAGTTTGTTTGATGACAAGAGATATTTTGTCTTGCCCTCGTTCACTGCCAGACCCATTTGCTTTGCTGCTTTATCCAGTCTGGAGAAAGTAGAACGAACGGCGCGGGTGTTGAGGCCAATGATATTTTACCTGGTCTAATAAGTTCTGCAGCTCGAATTATTTTCTTCAGAAGAAGGTTGAAAAAGTCACACGAAAGATAGTCGCCTTGTCTGAAACCTCGTTTGGTGTCAAACGGCTCGGAGAGGTCCTTCCCGACGGAAGGACGGAGCTTTTGGTGTTGCTCAACGTCAGTTACTCAGCCGTATTAGATTTGCGGGGATAAAAAATTCAGACATCGTGGCATAGAGGCAGCTCATTTTCGTGCTGTCGAAAGCAACTTTGAAATCGACGAAGAGGTGGTGCGTGTCGCTTCTCTTTTCACGGGTCTTTTCCAAGATTTGACGCATGGTGAATATCTGGTGAGTTGTTGATTTGCCAGGCCTAAAGCGACACTGATAAGGTCCAATCAGTTTGTTGACGTTGGGCTTTAATACTTCGCACAATACGCTCGATAGAACCTTATATGCGATGTTGAGGAGGCTAATCCCACGGTAGTTGGCGCAGATTGTGGGGTCTCTTTTTTTGTGGATTGGGCAGAGTACACTTAAATTATAATCGTTGGGCATGCTTTCGTCCAACCATATTTTAAATAGAAGCTGATGCATGCTCCTTATCGGTTCTTCGCCACTATGTTTGAATAGCTCGGCCGGCAGTCAATCAGGCCCCGCCGCTTTGTTGTTCTTCCGACGGACAACTGCAGATGCAATTGAATGCTCTAGAACCGTGGCTCACCAAATGGAACATTGACATCAACACCGTAAAGTCCGTACAAGTAGAATATACCCTAAAGCTCAAAGCTTGTCCTCAAGTGGCTTTACATGGTCAGTTGTTACCAACTAAAACATTTGGGGATTACAATTGATAAGAAGCGCACTCGGAAAGATCACGTAAAAATAAAAAAGAACTCAGCTAAGATTAAAGTTGGTACAGCTATACATTATTCTGAGGCAAGCTTTTCAAAATAAAGTTCTGCGCACCATAGTGGGAGCTCCTTTCCAAGTGAGAAACGATGTCTTTCGCCGGAATCTAAAGCTAAAGATGTAAAGAAAACAATCGAAAAATTTAGCAGATAAGTGAGGGAGAGAAAAAATTGTGCAGCTTTGTGTGAAAAAGTGGGTACAAAGGCATGATGCCGTTCTTCAATTCCCAGTCACCCTTCCAGAAATCGTTCAAGTACTGCCAAAAATAAGTGAATGGAAGAATAGAACGACTGCAGTAAAAGCATCGAATTTACTCACAGTACTGTGCAACTTCGAATTTATTATTGGAATGTTCAGATGTTTTGTTACTGACGCAGCCACTTACGTAGTGTGATTCCGCAGAACGAATCAATCGACCTTGCGAAAGCATCAAAAGTCATAACAACATTGGTTGCAACACTGAACACACGAAGCATGCATGCTGATTATAACATTAATAAATTTTTTTTCAAATGCTACACAAATGGCTGCAAATTAGATGTTGAAATGAAAAAACCCTGAACATGTGATCGTCCGATGAAGTTCTTGAAAGTTTCAATTTGGATTAAGGATTTAACTGTAATCATTCAATGCCTAGTTAGACGTTTTGGGAAAATCTTGCCCGGAAATAAAGAACTGCAAAAAAAGAAGCTTAAAGCAGAAATAGCGCTTTTTCAACAACAATAGAAAAAGAAAATTACTACGAGAACACAAATGCTTTTTGCATTAGAAACCCTCAGCACTTGCGATAAGGACATCCATACTATATCCGTCGAATCATATTCTCCTTCACGTACTCTGCACTTTGCCAGCCACAAATGCTAGCGCTGAACGATCCTTTTCTACTTTGCGCCGAATCAAGACTTGGCTCAGAACAAGATTGAACGGCTCCTCAACATAAACGAGGTCATTACTGTGGAACCAGAAGAAATAATACAAAAATAATACACCGTATTGATTTTATGCTGTAAATTAAATGTTGAAATATGTATAGAAAATAAAATTATAGTTTAAAGTTCAATATTTCTCAAATCAATTACAAAATCATAAAGTTCCTCCCCCAAAATTCTACTCTGGATCCGCCCCTGGGTGTAAGATTCCTTCTGAGAGTTACAAACTTCGTGATAAATTTAACATACATACCCTGTTCAGGGATTGACAATGGTATATAAAATATATAAGAAAAGTATTTAAATGGCTGCTTCTAAATAAATATTTGAAATATTTCTGTAAGCCAGTGTGTGAATAGTTACAAATATTTATTATGTTCATTAACTTACATTCATTCCTACAGCAGATTCCACCAGTTCTTCTTTGCAGTTTTTTAACTCGGGGATATTTACACTCTCTTCGGAACCAATAGATGAACTATTTTTAATGCATTCTTTTTGAGTATTGTCTTTTTCGTTGTCTGCTTCATAATCAACTGCGAATGGTTCAAGGTTGGTTTTCATTTCTGTTTCCTCTAAATGCGATTTCTGCTTCAAAAGAGACCCAAATCTTTCAAAAAAGCCACCATCGGTTTCCTGTAATCTATTATTAAGTTAATAGTTTTTTTTAATATGATACTATGGTATAATATAATAATTTAACGTAACCGTATAATGATAACCGACAGCACGCTTTGTGTTTTATTTTGAAATTTATCTTTAGAGCCATTTTCTAAATGTCTGCTTAGCAGCCATCTCTCCGTAAAGTTCTGGTAAAGAAAAGTCACCTGACCGAATGAACTAAGACTTAGCGGAGAAAACGACCCTTATACGCAGATAATCCTTCGACAAAAATATCACTCAATACCTGAGCATTCCTTCCGACATGGTCATAAATAATCTCATCGTTATACTACGTTCATAAATACAGTATCCGACAAAACTATGTATACCCCATGAAAGTTTAAAAGAAAATTATCATATCTTTTGAAAAGTGAAGTTTATTTTTTTGCATGGTTCTTGTTTTCGCTTATGAGTATACTACATACAAAAAATTAAATTAATTTTCTGCATTTTAGTGGTAGTGACTGCAAAATACGCGGTAATCTGAAAAAGAGAAATTCTTAGGAACGACAAAAGTATGTATACCCGAATAAATTTTGAGGTTACCTTCACACTAGAGCTTCAATATTTAGTATTGCCACCCTTAGCATTAATTACTGCCAATAGACGTCGAGGCATGCTGTCAACCAAGTTTTGAAGGAATGATTGGGGTATATTTTCCCAGGGGTCTTTCAATTTATTAAAAATCTCGCCTTTATTTGAACGGCAAGAAGATCGGTCAAGCTTGTCATCCAAATATTGCCATAAGTGCTCAATGGGGTTTAAGTCGGGGCTTTGGGCAGGCCATGTTAGGAGTTCTATCGATTTTTGTTCGAAGTATTCTTTTGCAACCCGACTTGTATGCTTGGGGTCGTTGTCCTGCTGGTATATGAAGTTATCCTGTATGCCCATTTTTTGCGTAGCTGGCTCCAAATTGGTACTTAACATTTGAACATAAGACTCTCCCGTCATTTTACCTTCGATCATTACGAGATTTGAGAGACCAATGTAGCTAAAACAACCCCAAACCAATACATTTCCGCCTCCAAACTTTATGGTGCTTTGAATGCATTTACTCTGAAGCTTCTCGTGGCTCTTTAGCCAAACTTTTTGCCGTCCTTTAGTATTTTTAAATTCAAATTTGCTTTCATCACTCCAAATTACTTTTTTCCAAAAATTTGGTGGCAGTTTGTAATACTTTTTTGCAAACTCCAATTTTTCTTGCTGATGAACGGTTTTTTAATCTTGTAGTGGCTGGAATACCGGTCCTCTCGAATTCTTCGTTGAATTGTTCGCTCGGAAACATCTATTTGAAGGCTCTACTTAATAAATCGGGCTGATACAGTCGGATCTTTTTTCACTTCTCTCACTATTTTTGTCTCTTCGCACACTGTAGTTACTCTAGGGCGGCCTGATCTTGGAGCACTCTCTAGCCCACCATTTTTTTGGTAGTTTTTTATCACTTTTTGGATTGTGGCCTTGCTTTTAGAATATTTGTTTGCAATTTTTCCGTATCCCATTCCATCTAAATGATCATGAACAATCAATTTTCGCAGGTCAACGCTTATTTCTGCAGATCTTGGCATTTCACTAAATAAAATCTTTATATTATTTACCCAAACACTTTTATCGAGTATAAAATGATGAAATTTTACCTTTGTCGAGTTTGTTTCTAAATATTTGCAAAAACTATTTACGCAAAGAAGCACTACGCACAAATATTGCCACGGTATACATAATTTTGTCGCCTGCAAAGTTCAACTGATCATCAACAAGTGCACATTCTGCAATCAAAATAAAAGCTAACGGTAAATATCACACCGTTATTATTTGTCTACTTACAGTGTGCACTTACCGTATGTACAATTTTTGAATTGTTGAACTTTTGAAAAAAATATTCAAAGAACAATATAAAATGTGCTGGGGTATACATAGTTTTGTCGGATAGAATTATACTCTAAACACAATAAAAACGAATGAACAATATAAGAATAACAAAATCAGTTTATTGTTTTAAGAGTTCTAGAGCCTTTTTATAATAAAAAATCAAACAATAAGGATAATTTTGTACACCTAAATAGAAATCGATCTGTATAAATGAAGCATTCGTATACTCTTTGTCAATTTTATTTACTGAAGGTAATATACATACTTATGTACATATAGGCGGTCATTCCATCAAGCGCTAATTCATTGGACGACAAATTTTATACGGAACATGTTTTAAAGTATCTTTATATACAGAAATATATTTCTTGTGTGCGTTTCTGAACTGCTACTAACGGCTGGACCGATTTTGATAAAATTTGTTGTGTGTGTTCAAGGGGATTCGAGAATGGTTATATTCACAATTTGGTCCACTGGAAAATGGTTTCTAAATTAATTTTTCATTAGTAGGTAGTTGCTAATTTTGGAATGCTTTACATTGGATCCTAAAAATATAATTAATGTTCGAAGAGTTTTGAAGTGTGCATAAAAACGATACATTTTGCGAATTTAAGGTGTATGTATATTTTGTACAATTTTTTTTATCAAATTTACACGTGTGTTTTATAACAACCACATGAACCTAAACATTTTTAATTGTTTTTATTATTCATGTTTTAAATAAAAAAATATTAAAACATTAGAAAAAATTCTAAAAAGAATTATTCATTTTTAAAATTAAGAAGAAAAAATAAAATTAAACTTTCTTATCTAAAATATGTTACAATAAATCGTTTTCGGTAATTAATTAAAATTTAACAATAAATTCAATAAATTTCTCATATTCGTTGTGGATTATTTAGGTATGTAAATTTTCGTGTAAATTTTTTGTCACACGTGTGTTTGTTGTGGTTGTTAACAAACCTAATCTAAAAATTTTTTGTACAGCTCATTGATTTCATAGCGAATTTTTCAATAGTTTTTTTGATTATTAATTTTTTAAATTATTAATTTTTAAAATTAAGAAGCAGCAAAATAAAGTTACACGTTTATGTATAATTTGTTACAATAAATTGTTTTCGTTAAATAATTCAAATTTCAATAAATAACTCATATTCCTTGCGTATTGTATCACACTATTTTTTTTTTCAGAAAAAGAGCAAAAAATATAGATTGATGTACTCAGAACACGCAATTGGTCTATGGTCGTCGATTAAGTGTAAGATTTTTCACCTTTACTTAAAACAAGTTAAAGTTTTTATTTACGATACAGTTATTACCACGCTTCACGGATAATATCACTGCCTGTAATCAGTTTTTTTTTTGTTTTTTTTTTTTTTTTACAAACGGGGTTCTTCTTCTTAATTGGCGTAGACACCGCTTACGTGATTATAGCCGAGTTTACAACAGCGCGCCAGTCGTTTCTTCTTTTCGCTACGTGACGCCAATTAGATATTCCAAGCGAAGCTAGGTCCTTCTCCACTTGGTCCTTCCAACGGAGTGGAGGTCTTCCTCTTCCTCTGCTTCCCCCGGCGGGTACTACGTCGAATACTTTCAGAGCTGGAGTGTTTTCGTCCATCCGGACAACATGACCTAGCCAGCGTAGCCGCTGTCTTTTAATTCGCTGAACTATGTCAATGTCGTCGTATAGCTCGTACAGCTCCTCGTTCCATCGAATGCGATATTCGCCGTGGCCAGTGCGCAAAGGACCATAAATCTTTCGCAGAAGTTTTCTCTCGAAAACTCGTAACGTCGACTCATCGGTTGCTGCCATCGTCCAAACCTCTGCACCATGTAGCAGGACGGGAATTATGAGCGACTTATAGAGTTTAGCTTTTGTTCGTCGAGAGAGGACTTTACTTTTCAATTGCCTACTCAGTCCGAAGTAGCACCTGTTGGCAAGAGCAATCCTGCGTTGGATTTCCAGGCTGACATTGTTGGTGGTGTTAATACTGGTTCCTAAATAGACGAAATTATCTACAACTTCAAAGTTATGACAGTCAACAGTGACGTGAGAGCCAAGTCGCGAGTGCGACGACTGTTTGTTTGATGACAGGAGATATTTCGTTTTGCCCTCGTTCACTGCCAGACCCATTTTCTGTGCTACCTTGTCCAGCCTAGAGAAAGCAGAACTAACGGCGCGGGTGTTGAGGCCGATGTACACTCTTATAGAAGATGATACCTTCTCTATTTAGTTCTGCAGCTCGAATTATTTAGCGATTATAGTGAAAGAACTAAACGCAGAAGAACGGAAAAATTATATATATTTTTAGTGAGGACGCCATAGATCATACACCACATTACATAAATACAGAAGAGCTTTCGAAATATTCTGAACGTTTTGGCACCAGAAATATGATGGAACTTCTTTGATGAATAAATTCACTCATCGTAAAAATCACCGAATTCACTTTATGTAAACATTATTTGAAAAAATTAGGAGGATGAGTCATGTGTAGAAGTTCACGCAAGTGAGGAAAGTTCTCTGATCGCCATTCACTTGAGAGTGGCCAGAAACGATTCTTTTCCACATGGCTTAAGCAGCTCACAATTTCCGGTCTTTGACCAAGTATCCTCTGGGTAGCCTAAGGACATCCGTTCGAAGGCGAGCTAAAGTGAGAAGGCGAAACATCCCCTACATAGGGTTGTGCGCTGGGTTTGGGACCCGCCACATAAAAATCAGTACCAATGAAAAAGACAAAACAGCCTCGGATGAGAGACCCCCCTTTTGATGAGGACCATGGCAAACGAAATAAGGACTACGATATAAGTGATATAAGGGCCTGGACTGTCCGGACCCTTGATTGGGAAGGTGGCGCTGCCCAGCTGGTTGATGTCCTCGCGAAAATAAAGGCTGACATCACCGCCGTCCAAGAAATGCGAAGGACGGGGCAAGGACAGAGACGAGTAGGTCAGTGTGACATTTACTACAGTGGCCATATAAAGGAGCGCAAGTTTGGTGTTGGATTCGTGGCGGGAGAGAGACTCCGTCGCCGAGTACTATCATTCACTCCGGTGAATGAACGTCTAGCCACAATCCGTATCAAAGCGAGGTTCTTCAACATATCGCTGATTTGCGCCCACCCCCCGACGGAAGAGAAGGACGATGTGACCAAAGATGCCTTCTATGAGCGCTTGGAGCGCGCTTATGAGAGCTGCCCCCGCCACGATGTCAAAATCGTGCTTGGCGACGTTAACGCCAGGGTGGGCAAAGAAGGTATCTTTGACACTACGGTCGGTAAATTCAGCCTCCGCGACGAAACATCCCAAAATGGGTTGAGGCTGATTGAATTCGCCGGGGCCCGAAATATGGTTATCTGTAGTACTAGATTCCAGCATAAGAAGATTCATCAAGCTACCTGGCTGTCTCCGGATCGAAAAACTACCAACCAGATCGATCATGTGTTGTGATAGACGGAAGACACGTCTCCAGTGTTTTAGATGTGCGTGCGCTCCGAGGTCCTAACATCGACTCGGACCACTATCTTGTTGCAGCCAAGATTCGCACCCGCCTCTGTGCAGCAAAAAACGCACGTCAACAAACACAAGGAAGGTTCGACGTCGGGAAGCTGCAATCACAACAGACAGACGAACGATTTACTACTCGTCAACAACTCGGTATAAGGGAACTATGGGACGGCATTTCCAACTCCATACGTACAGTTGCAACCATTGGTTTTCGGAAAGTGCAAAAGAACAGCTGGTACGACGAGGAATGCCGTGTCGCAGCGGAGATAAAACAGACTGCCTACCTCGCAACGTTACGATCGACCACAACACGTGCGGGATGAGATAGATACCGAGGGTTGAAAAGGGAAGCGAGACGCATTTGCAGACAGAAAAAGAAAGAGGCTGAAATGCTGGCCGACAGGGGTAATGCTATGAAAAAATGCGGCGGCTTACAGAAGGTTTCAAGACCGGAGCATACTCTTGTAGAACCCCCAAAGGTGATCTAGTGACCGATGCCCAGAGCATACTTAAACTATGGAGGGAAAACTTCTCCAGCCTGCTGAATGGCAGTAAACGCACAACGCCAGGAGAAGGCGAACCCGATTCCCCAATCGATGACGATGGAGCAGACGTTCCATTGCCCGACCATGAAGAAGTTCGAATAGCAAGTACCCGCCTGAAGAACAACAAGCGGCGGGGGCAGATGGATTGCCGGCCGAGCTATTCAAACACGGCGGCGAAGAACTGATAAGGAGCATGCATCAGCTTCTTTGTAAAATATGGTCGGACGAAAGCATGCCCAACGATTGGAATTTAAGTGTGCTCTGCCCAATCCACAAAAAGGGAGCCCCACAATCTGCGCCAACTAACGCGGGATAAGACCCCTCAACATCGCATGTAAAGTTCTATCGAGCGTATTGTGTGAAAGATCAAAGCCCAAACTGATTGGACCTTATCAGTGTGGCTTCAGACCTGGAAAATCAACAACCGACCAGATATTCACCATGCGCCAAATCTTGGAAAAGACCCGTGAAAGCAGAATCGACACACACCATCTCTTCGTCGATTTCAAAGCTGCTTTCGACAGCACGAAAAGGAGCTGCCTTTATGCCGCGATGTCTGAATTTGGTATCCCCGCAAAACTAATACGTCTGTGTAAACTGACGTTGAGTAACACCAAAAGCTCCGTCAGGATAGGGAAGGACCTCTCCGAGCCGTTCGATACCAAACGAAGTTTCAGACAAGGCGACTCCCTATCGTGCGACTTCTTCAACCTGCTTCTGGAGAAAATAGTTCGAGCTGCAGAACTAAATAGAGAAGGTACCATCTTCTATAAGAGTATACAGCTGCTGGCGTACGCCGATGATATTGATATCATCGGCCTCAACACCCGCGCCGTTAGTTCTGCTTTCTCCAGGCTGGACAAGGTAGCACAGAAAATGGGTCTGGCAGTGAACGAGGGCGAAAACGAAATATCTCCTGTCATTAAACAAACAGTCGTCGCACTCGCGACTTGGCTCTCACGTCACTGTTGACAGTCATAACTTTGAAGTTGTAGATAATTTCGTCTATTTAGGAACCAGTATTAACACCACCAACAATGTCAGCCTGGAAATCAAACGCAGGATTGCTCTTGCCAACAGGTGCTACTTCGGACTGAGTAGGCAATTGAAAAGTAAAGTCCTCTCTCGACGAACAAAAGCTAAACTCTATAAGTCACTCATAATTCCCGTCCTGCTATATGGCGCAGAGGCTTGGGCGATGATAGCAACCGATGAGTCGACGTTCCGAGTTTTCGAGAGAAAAATTCTGCGAAAGATTTTTGGTCCTTTGCGCATTGGCCATGGCGAATATCGCATTCGATGGAACGAGGAGCTGTACGAGATAAACGACGACATTGACATAGTTCAGCGAATTAAAAGACAGCGGCTACGCTGGCTAGGTCATGTTGTCCGGATGGACGAAAACACTCCAGCTCTGAAAGTATTCGACGTAGTACCCGCCGGGGGAAGCAGAGGAAGAGGAAGACCTCCACTCCGTTGGAAGGACCAAGTGGAGAAGGACCTAGCTTCGCTTGGAATATCCAATTGGCGCCACGTAGCGAAAAGAAGAAACGACTGGCGCGCTGTTGTTAACTCGGCTATAATCGCGTAAGCGGCGTCTACGCCAATTAAGAAGAAGAAGAAACATTATTTATTATTTTTTATACAAACCTAGAAAAGAAATATTTCCACGAATGGGGTTTCACACGAAATTTAAATTAAAAAATCTTAGAATTTGTTGCTCATAGTAGTATACCTTTGCAAACAAGGTATTAATATCTCAATCAAAAGATAAAACAAACAAAAAAACAAAATATCTAGTAAAAAACAAAACGTCAACTTCTAGCGGTGGATAAATGTAGTAAATTCCATATAAAAAACTAAATAATTTAACAAATACGGAAGGGATAAGTTTGGGTGTATTTGAATATTGTATATTCTTGCAACTTGCAAGGATAAAAGTCGGCTAAATACCTCCAGGCGTTGACAAAACATTATATTAAACAAGTAAAAGGGCTCAGTTTGGATGTAACTGAACATTTTACACTTTTGCAACATGTGCTGGTAAAACTAAATAATTACCCATTACTGCCTGCCTCTAGATCCCGCCGTACGATTTTTATGGGGAAAGTTTATATAGGTCATAGAAGTTGCTATGCGAAAGGTTTGTAACTTTCAGCATACCTGAGATATGCGATGGGTTATAAAATACCCAATGGGCCAATAAGGGTTCTAAGTGCACCTGAAATTAAAATATGTGACAACCTGTTGAACGGCTGTTCGTCAAATGTAGATCCAAATCAACAATGTTACGAAGTAGATGCAAGTGAAATTGCAATTGTTAAATAGTGCGAGTGTTGATGTTGTGTAATAAAATAAATTTAAAAAAATACGCATCAAATGTATATACAACGAAAGTTTTTAATATGCAAAGAACCGCAGAACCTTTATTAGGTATGAAAGAAATGAAGAAACAACGGGGAACATCTGATTTGGTAATCGACTAATAATATATTAGCAGTGCGCTGAAATGACAATTCAGTAATAACCAGATTTTGAAACAATTCCATTATATGACTCCTTTTTTATATTCTGCAAGTAATAACACTGATGAGTAACTTTTTGGAACATACGTCAATGTGTCATGTTAAAAGATACGATCGGAAAATGACGACTTATTAAGGGAGGAGCCCGGTTTAGAGACTTAAAAAAATCTATTTTTTTTGGGAAGAAAAGAAATAAGTGATTAAAGCAAAACTTCTGGGGTTTACTGTTATTATTTAAACATCATTCAAAAACTTTTTTGGATCCGAAATCTTTGATATTCCGCCTTTGGGAAGCAGTTAGAATTTCGCATGTGCATTTGTCGGACGGCGGGCAGGATGCAGGTCGCAATTTCTATCGGAAACAAAAAATTCAAAGAGATTCATATTTTTTAATAATTTATCTTCTAGTTAAACTAAACAAATTGCAAAATAAAAGTGTAAAATTTTAGAAATTTTTTAAAATTAAAAAAAAAGTGGTTTTTGACCAAAAAATTATTACTTTATGTTGTTTAAAAGTATGTTCAAACTTGACTTTTCTTGGTTTTTTTTTAGTTTAACTAGAAGATAATTTAATGCCAAGATAATAAACTTTGCTCCAATTCCATACGACGTTTAGTTTTTTTTCTAAATTAAAAACCGAGAAATCGCGCGTCAAAGTTTTCGCTTTCTGCCCAATCGCTCATATATCTGTTAGACGCTCGGTCACTTTTTTCCTTCTAGCTTCGAAAATATTTCAAATTCTCATCTAAAACTTTGGGGACATATTTTTAGATTATTTTTAAAGAGATTTAAGCAAAAAAAAAATCGATTTTTTGAAGCTTCTATATCAGGCTCCCCCCTTAATACACGAATATAGTGAACAGATGGAAGGCGTAGACTTATTCGACAGTGCTATGAACAACTACCGCATTAAGGTATGTGAAAAGAAAAATAGTATTGCCCGTTGCTTATATATACATTCGATTACATTCGATGCAGTAATGGTAAATGCATGGAAACTAAAAGTTGTATGTACACAATATGAGAACTCCAGGTTATGAGCCAATTTGACTTCCTTGTGGAAATTGCAGAAGCTTTAATAACTCAAGCCATTCCACGGCGATCTGGTGAAGTTCATAATAACACTATCAGTAAACGTACATACGGCTTCATTTAATAACAAAACTGGGCAGATGTGCTCGCTGCCACCAATGCACAGTGATTCGCCTGGATCATAGTAGGCGGACAAAAGTCAATGTAAACAATCAAATAATTGGCAGTACTCTGATTATAACAACCCTTGATATGTCAAAATTTTAAGTAAGAATTGCGCAAAATATTCTAATACGATTAACTACAACAAGTTTAATAGAAGTGATACGGTGTTATCCTTTTTATGTTTTCAATTTAAATAATAAATACAACATAAATATTAATTTAACAAAGTTTACTGAGGAAAACACGACTGTTGATGAAATGGACTTTAATTTAGATGGTATGTATGTATATTTTATGCAATTTAATACTTGGTTTGCGTTTAGCAAATACGTTGTACGGGGTTTTGGAAACTCATACAAAAATGTTTGCGTTCTTTTTATTTTCAAGTTTTTAACGTATGCAACTTTTTTATCGTATTCAAGCTAATGTTTGAATATTGTATAACGGCAACCTTAAGCTATACAATGACCTTTGATCGAGTACCACATCTTTCTCCAAAAATTTTTAATTATTTTTTTTACTGAGTGGGGAGATTACCGGATTGGATATTAAACATTTTGTTGTTGTGTGTTATTGTTAATATTAGGTCTGTTCGTAGAAAAACCCCTTATTAGTCAGCGCGTTTCTCATTAGTTGAAATGTACTGGACTTACAAACAGATTTCTATGCATTTCAACCAATGAAAAAAGCGATGATTAGTAAGGGATTTTCTATGAAAACACCTATTATTATTATTATAATTTTCTCTACGTTCAAATAAATGCTATTGTATGTTCTGATATTTAAAAAAATAATTAAATATATTTTTTACACATTTTTTTGTTTTCTATACGTAAATCTAAAAAAAATATCTTAATTTTTTCAATGAAACTTAAGATAATTAATCAACACCACCAAAATAATTAAATTTCAAACTAAAATATTTTTGTCCCCCTAGCTTGTATTAAACGATACACTGTGCAATGTGAAGAACAAACTCAGTTTGGTTGCGGAAAATGTGATATAATACTTCATTCAAAACAATGCTGTTTTGACTGTCATAATGGGTTACCACAACATGGAGGGAAAATTAAAAATAATCAATTAACTTATAAACAGCTTTGGCTAGTTTTAATAGGAATTAGCATTGAAGCGATTAAAACAAAACTATGTGTTTAAACAAAATTGAAATTTCTACTTCACTAATTTTTTCAGCTATTGTGCACACATCTGCCCAATGGGTATTTCAATACCCAAGTGAGTATATTCAGCTCCAGGATCTTAAGGGGTTAAGATTATTTTTTTTTTTTTTGTAATCCTTTACAAAAACTGATTTAATTTACTGGTATTTTTTATTTTCTACTTTGCTGGAAAGCTTTGAAAATACATTTTCTGAATTTTGAAAATGTCCCAACTTTGACCCTGAAAACGGGCACCTATTAATCGAAATTTTGTCCTGTCTTATAAGAAGTGTACATATATTGTTTTACATTTCCCCTTTGATTTAGAAAATAACATAAATATCTCCAAAAACTCTCTTATAAGAAGTGTAAATTGTTTTACATTTCCCCTTTGATTTAGAAGACAATATAAATATCTCCAAAAACATTTGAGATATGATTTTTCACCTGAACACTGCTGCGAGGGTATTTAATTACCCATCGGGCAAAAATGGGTTAAACAAGGAAGTTAGCCCCTCGGGTGAAACCGAACATACTATATTTTTGCAACTTACAAGAATCAAAGCCAGGGAAATATTTTATGGTGCAAAACGTCAACCAGAGGATCGAAATCCAATCAATTCTATATATATGTACATAATATATATATAGTAGTACTATATATATAGATAGAAGATTCTAACGCACCAGTCGACATATAGATGTCGCCACTAGGAGGCGATAGATTCAAAAAGTCCGGTTTACTTTGGAACACACCTTGTAGGTAGAAGTTCTTTTAAAATTCGTGCTTAGCGAATTTCGTGGTTGTAGCTTTAGTGGTTACGGAGATATACATATACATATCTCACGTCCACTTTTTCAAAATTTGTTTTCCACAATTAATTAATTTGGTGCTTAGTTATGACTCTTTATATGTTTTCGGTTAATGGCAATTTTTGGGCGTTTCAGTGGTCCAATTACGCCCATCTAGGAACTCGAACTTTTTTTGTACTAAGAAACCTGCAACCTTCACCAAGATATCTCAATTTTTATTCAAGTTACAGCTTGTACGGATGACAGTCAACCAGATTTAAACTTTTCTATATGTAACCCTATATCTACATATATACCCTATATCTTTTTTGTATATAACCCTATATCTATCGCGATTAGTTTTAGGTGATACGTACAACCGTTAGGTGAACAAAAATATAATACTCTGTAACAACTGGTTGCAAGAATATAAAAATGTTGAGAAAGAATTCCACATTCATTACTCGAAGAAATCGTGAATAAATTACAATCAAATGTAAAATATTAGTGACTTATATTTAAGGCCCTTAACTTAGACTTAATTTTATTGCTATATTTTAGTTCGTCGTCAGATAAAATTTATTATGTGATATTAACTCGGTCGAAGAGGTTGAATTCACATATTTTGACCAACCTGAAAAGTTTGAACACAGGTGGAAAGACGAAAATCATTTTATGGAGTATATTGTGGGCAAAAAAAGGAGCTGGGTGATTGAATTAATTTTGACATTGCTAAGGTAAAATATATTTTGAAGCGATTTGATACATAAATAATACTCACTGACCGATATATTCGACATAAAGCTTGCTGGGATATTGAATACGATTATATCATATGTGACCTGGTCTACGGAAAGGGGTCTTAGGAGTCAAAAAAAAAGAGAACAATCAATGAGATAACGAGAAACTGACGATTATTTTTAACAGCTTTTCCCAGAAAACTAGTTTTCGCACGTTAGCTCCCTTTTCGTAGACCAGGTCACATATACATACTAATAATATGTGTGCAGGCTTTCATTAAGATACCTCATTTACAATTGCTAATCATGTCGTGTAAAGTCAGGCGATTGTTCAAAAATCCTGATATTAGGTATTTGGGGTTTATGACAAAGTTTTTGCCCAATTTTATCAATATTTGGCAGAAAATTACACTGTTATGAGTAAAATGTTCTCTAATTTTTATTGAGAAAGCTCAAGTATTGGTGTATGTGAATGAATCCGATATTTCCGTCTCTTATAAAGCCCTCTCGAGGATAAAATTTAATGTCTCTGGCGTATTCAGTTATAGATTTCTTACGCTTTTAGTAGTTTTTAACAGTGCTGGTATATGGGTACTGATTCATTCCTAATAATTTTTTTTATTGAGTTATAAAATTCAAAAGAAATAAAAAATTTTCCCAAAAATAATCAAACTTTAACTGTTAATATCTTTTAAGCGTTTGGGTTTACGAAAAAATCATAACAGACCTTTTTTGTAGAGCATTCAATTTACTACAAAATCTAAGGAACAAGATATTTTTTCAAGTAGTTGGAAGCGAGATATAAATTTTTCTATCTGATAATAAGAAAAAATAGAAAACTGTATGTAGGAGGACCTTCCCGTTACAATTAAATTAAATTGTAGGTGACACAAACTACTATTAGGTGAACAAAACTATTGTACTCTGTAACAACATGTTGCAAGAGTATAAAAAAGTTATATCTTAACAAAACAAAAAAATAATATTTTTAAAAAATCGAATATGTAGTACATCAAACATTAAACGTAACATTTTGCTCCAAAGTATAATAGTTTTATTCACCTAACGGATATTTTTAACACGTCATACAGTGTCATTGAGAATCGTATAGGCACACTTTTTTGTCTAGTTCCTAACTATTTCAGATAAATCCAATTAAATATACTATTAGGCGTTTGATGCAAAAACTTAAATTCATTTAATCACAAAACTAAAAAATATTTAATAGAGAGCTTGAAAATGCTTGAAAATTGTACGAAAAAATGCGGCTGCTTACAGAAGGTTTCAAGAACGGAGCATACTCCTGTAGAACCCCCAAAGGTGATCCAGTTACCGATGCCCAGAGCATACTAAAATTATGGAGGGAACACTTCTCCAGCCTACTGAAAGGCAGTGAACGTACAACGCCAGGAGAAGGCGAACCCGATTCCGCAATGGATGACGATGGAGCAGACGTTCCATTGCCCGACCATGAAGAAGTTCGAATAGCAATTACCCTTCTGAAGAACAACAAAGTAGCGGGTCCGATGGATTGTCGGACAAGCTATTTAAACACAGCGGCAAAGAACTGATAAGGAGCATGCATCGGCTTCTTTGTAAAGTATGTCGGACGAAAGCATGGCCAACGATTGCAATTTAAGTGTGCTCTGCCCAATCCATAAAAAGGGAGCCCCACAATCTGCGCCAACTACCGTGGGATAAGCCTCCTCAACATCGCGTATACGGTTCTATCGAGCGTATTGTGTGAAAGTTAAAGCCCGCTGTCAACAAACTGATTGGACCTTATCAGTGTGGTTTTAGACCTGGCAAATCAACAATCGACCAGTTATTCACCATGCGCCAAATCTTGGAAAAGACCCGTGAAAAGAGAATCGACACACACCACCTCTTCGTCGATTTCTAAGCTTCTTTCGACAGCACGAAAAGGAGCTGCCTTTACGCCGCGATGTCTGAATTTGGTATCCCCGCAAAACTAATACGTCTGTGTAAACTGACGTTGAGCAAGACCAAAAGCTCCGCCAGGATGGCGAAGGACCTCTCCGAGCCGTTCGATAACAAACGAGGTTTCAGACAAGGCAACTCTTTGTCGTATGACTTTTTCAGCCTACTTTTGGAGAAAATAATTCGAGCTGCAGAACTTAATCGAGCAGGTACAATCTTTTATAAGAGTGTACAGCTGCTGGCGTATGCCGATGATATTGATATCATCGGCCTCAACACCCGTGCCGTTAGTTCCGCTTTCTCCAGACTGGACAAGGAAGCAAAGCCAATGGGTCTGGCAGTGAACGAGGGAAAACGAAATATCTCCTGTCATCAAACAAACAGTCGTCGCACTCGCGACTTGGCTCTCACGTCACTGTTGACAGTCATAACTTTGAAGTGGCTTGGACGATGTCAACAACATGAGTCAACGTTGCGAGTTTTCGAGAGAAAGGTTCTGCGAAAGATTTATGGTCCTTTGCGCATTGGCAACGGTGAATATCACATTCGATGAACCCTATGAGATACACGACGACATTGACATAGTTCAGCGAATTAAAAGACAGCGGTTACGCTGGCTAGGTTACGTTGTCCGAATGGACGAAAACAATCCAGCTCCGACAGTATTCGACGCAGTACCCGGCGGGGGAAGCAGAGGAAGAGGAAGACCTCCATTACTTTGGAAGAACCAAGTGGAGAAGGACCTGGCTTCGTTTGGAATATCCAATTGGCGCCACGTAGCGAAAAGAAGAAACGACTGGCGCGCTGTTGTCTACGCCAGTAAAGAAGAGAAGAAGAATAACAAAAAACAGTTAATTTTAATACTCCTGGCTAAGTAATAATCAATCAGTAAAAATCGTACAGTGCAGCTTTTTTGATTTTAAATGTACAAACACAATACAAAAAATTAATTTCAATGCTGAAAACTAGTATTTAATATTTAGTTGGAAAACCTTAGTTAGTACCATCAGATTTTAGACGTTTGGGCATTGAATCTGTGGATATTTTACTCCATGCACTATGGAGCGCGTTTTTAAGGCAGAAATGTTCGAAATTGGCAGAGATCAAATTTTTTGGTCCAAATGATTCCATACCATGATTCCAATGTTCAATGTCGTTGAAATCTGGGGACGGGGCTGGAGTTTTCAGCATTTTTGAACAATTGTAGAGTGCCCACAGAGATAGCTTGATGTATTTGCAATACCCATTTTTTCGCACTCTGCTTAAGATTTTCCTAAAGTATATTTAGATTCATCTACTATTCTATACAACCATCGATGAACGCGAAATTTTGCACACCACAGGCAGACATGCATCCCCATACCATGACTGAAATTCGCAGGTCGCAAGGAGTATTGGGTTTTCTCCACACATTTTCCTTACTATCGGATATAAACATTTTAAATTTAGACTCATCCGTGAATAAGACCACATTTCAGAAGTCAGCAGGCCGCTTAAAGGGGGAGCCTGATTTAGAAGCTTCAAAAAATCGATTTTTTTTTTGCTTAAATCTCTTTAAAAATAATCTAAGAATATGTCCCCAAAGTTTTAGATGGGAACTTTAAATATTTTCGAAGCTAGAAGGAAAAAAGTGACCGAGCGTCTAACAGATATATGAGCGATTGGGCAGAAAGCGAAAACTTTGACGCGCGATTTCTCGGTTTTTAATTTTTACGATTTTTCTGATAGAAAAAAAACTAAACGTCGTATGGAATTGGATCAAAGTTTATTATCTTTGGCATTAAATTATCTTCTAGTTAAACTAAAAAACTAAGAAAAGTCAAGTTTGAACATACTTTTAAACAACATAAAGTAAAATTATTTTTGGTCAAAAACCACTGTTTTTAATTTTAAAAAAATTTCTAAAATTTTAACTTTTTTTTGGAATTTTTTAGTTTAACTAGAAGATAAATTAATAAAAAATATGAATCTCTTTGAAGTTTTTGTTTCCGATAGAAATTGCGACCTGCATCCTGCCCGCCGTCCGACAAATGCACATGCGAGATACATCGGGTAATGGCTTCCCAAAGGCAGAATGTCAAAGATTTCGTCTCCAATTTGTGAATGATGTTTAAATATATAACTATAAACCCTAGAAATTTTGCTTTAATCACTTATTTCTTTCCCTCCCAAAAAAATCCACAAAAAGTCGAGTTTTTGAAGCCTCTAAATCAGGCTCCCCCTTAAGATAGGTCTTTGCAAATTCAAGACGAATCTTTCGATTACGGTTGTTAATTAAAGGCTTGTTGCGTGTCACTCTGCGGTGGAAATAATTTTTTCTAAGTACTCTACGAATAGTTGAATCACTTATTTCCTTTTTTAAGTAAAATTTAAAATCTGTAGTAATTTTAGAAGCGGGAATGGTTGGATTCTCCTTAACTTTCCTTATGATCCATAGTCCGTCAGTCGCAGTCAGGTTCTTCTTTTTTGATTTTTTGTCGTATTTGCCACCCGTTTTCATTTTTATGTCTTGCAATAATATACTTAATAGTACTTCGACTCCGATTTATTATTTTGGCGATTTCTTCATACAATTTACCGTTTTTGTAATGGTTAACTGCCAACTCGCGCATATCAATCGTCGTTTGCTTAATTTTACCAAAATTTTATATAAAAATTACTTCAATGATTTTCAGTGATACCCTCTTTGACAAACTTTGAGCAATAGTGCTCGTTTAACATAAAAACAGGAAAAGCTTAAAAAATAATTCCCATTGCATTTTGGTCTATATTAACTACAATAACAAAGATACAGTATTTAATTTTGCGCAAAAAAATAGAGATACTTGAGAAAACTTGAAATTTTACTTGCTGTACGATTTTTAATGACACTATCTGTATATATACAGAATTATGAATGCATAAGTGATAGGATGACGATACTTTAAATAGTGTTTTAACTTCGTCACTGTGAAGAGAATGGCGGCAAATTAAAATCTTGCGTTAATCTTGCGGCACCAAATTTGATAAGGGAAACCCTTCTGATATTTTTAGTGAAAATGGAAAAATAGGTGGAATCGGCTTCTTTCACTTTTCAATTTCTACGAAAGAATATATCAGAATAAAATTTTGCAAAATAGTGCTGTTAAGGTTTTCTTTTTTAAGTCCGAAAACATCGGTCAATGTGTATGTGAGATATACATACATATTTGAAATTCGTGGAGGATGATTTTCAGACAATAGTATGTCTGAATGTCCCCAAATACCTATTATACAGAGTTTAGATCTTCCAGGTAACTACATACCCTTTATATTGGCCAATATTTGAGTTATCTTAATAAACTTTAGAGACTGTATTTTTCTAGTAACGGTACATCTTTGTGCATAAAACGTATAAAATCGGATGAAAACTTGCCATAGCTCCCATATAGGTTAAGGCAGACTGTTAAGCCATCCATTGACCTACTGGACGTGTGTAATGCCAGAAGGAGCTGTATTAATAGGAGTTAAAGTTTACTTCGTGCAGGACGTCAACGTTTTTTAAGAAGTTTAAAAGAAATTTGATATGTAATTCTGATACTTCATCCAGTCCCTTGAACTGCGAAGCTCCTAGATATCTAAGCCTAGTTTTAGATAAGATCGGACATAAGTAGAAAGCTTAAGAGTTTTCCTTCCGCACTCTTGCACGTGATCTTGGCGATTATGTATACCATTTAGTGATTCCATCTCATCACATTTATCCATTTGTCAGCCTTTTCGAAAATTGGAACGGTACATATTTCAACGATTTGCGTTGTTCCTGAACTAGTTCGGTAGTCAAGCGGATGGCCCTCGTGACCTGGAACCCTGTATATATAGAGCCGCTTTGCAACAACCACTATAATTACAGCCTCCCTGCTTTTAAGGTCATTCTCTGATGCAATTCGATATAATATTATTACTTTAATTGCTGCTTGGCAATCAACGTATACATATGTTGATATTCTTTATGTAATTTCCTGCGTTGTAAGCTAACTCAGCAGTATTTTTGACCGCAAAGACTTCTGCCTGAAAGATACTGCAGTATTCCGGGAGCTTTGAAGATTGCTCCGCGGAATATACCACGGCGCCCACTCCATTAGTAATTTCTGATCCGTAGGTATATATATTAAAGTTCGGTGATTCGCGTGCCCCTGGGCCTTTTAGGGTGACTTCAAAAAACTTCCCAAATTTTTTGCGTATTAACCTAGGAATCGTCGGGTGCTTGGATATGAGTTTCCTAAGCTTAGCTACTTCGGTTAGGTTTTCTAATTTACCTTTTGTCTTTGCGAATTTATGTTTTATATTCCTTTAGTACTTGTTTTTATTCCTTTCAGCAGGGCTCCTTACCGGCTTCTTGGCCAGTTTGAAGAGTTCCTGCGCCTAAGTGAGCCGAGCTCCCTGTTCTAGTGCCACCGTCCCCTCCTCAGGTTCAGAGCTTGAACCACATGTCCTGAGCCTAGTTAAATTCCCTGTTATTATTTTTCTGTACAGATCCCAGTTAGTTTATAGGAGTTCGGAAAGTTTCACATTTATTCAGAGCTGAAATCCTTCATACTCATGGTCAGTAAACAAATGTGCTCGAAGCATCTCATAATATTCAACCTTGATTCTTGTGCTAGTAAGTAATATATATGTACATATACAGTAAGACTGCTTATCAATATAAAGTTTAGAAATGACTCACCCCTGTGGTTGGTAAAGATGCCACCCCATATCATGTGGTGCGCATTGGTGTGAGCGCCCATCACCAGGGATCTTTTCGCTTTCTACCAACTTTTCCTTGCCAATATAACATATATTATCTTGTTTGTGGCACTCGGAATGTCACGGCGAAGAGGAGTTAGGCAGAAGTAACCTCGATTTTATGAGAGTTTATCTGAAGAACTTCATTGCTAAGATCAAGCTTCTTCTAGGGGTTGGGTTGCATCTCCGATTGAGATCCTTCTTGACCTCACGCTCCTCTAGCGTGTTTACGTTTACGGTCCGAGGTATAGTCACCATCGCTTTCGAAATGGTCAGGATGTAACTCCGGAATCTCGAGAACGGTCCCTCTCCCACAGTCCTTGAAGCTTTACCACCACTTCCTTTACTCATTGCAGATGGGTCGTCAACGGTTGGCATAGGCGTGGCCGGGTCTCCATCCACCTTTGTAAAGAACCCATCTAGCAGCTTCAGCTCCTCTGCTTTCCAGCGCTTCTGTATAATTTGCTCATTCATGTTGAGTTTTATTATCAGGGAACCTCTATCAAAGCAAATGTACCAGGAAGCGAAGGTAAATCCCATCTACTTGTAAGCTTTTCAATCTTTCGGTTGTATTTATACCGTATATACTTATTTGTCACTATCTTGTCACTATATCTTACACCGAGCGAAACAAAAAAAGGCCGCACTCGAAGTATTTTGTAGGTTTGATGTTCAAAGTGAAAAATGTCAACTGAATCTTCTAGTTATAACATATTTTGTTTATAATATTTTACAATTTATTTTAAAAATGTTTGCATAAGTATATTAACTGCAACACTTTATGAATGTACGTATATACAAACTCATCAAAAAATGCAGTGTTGAATTCAGTCCCTTCAAAAATAGTGGACTTTTTTCAAACTTACCGTGACGACATTAATCTTTAATCTATACCTATCTGTATAAGAAGTAATGCAACTTTTCGTTGTAATTTTATAACTTTAGAACGGGTTCACCTATCCAAACCAAATCTTAAGGCTTTGTTCGGACTATTTAGTAAATGGTTTATGTCAAGTTTGCACAAAATCGGGATGTAACACATGTATTCAATATAGATATATACATATGTATATAATATATCTTTATACATATGCATATAAAAATCACGTGTCACGTTGTTTGGCCGCGATGGACTCCTAAACTACTGAACCGATTTTAGTGAAATTTAGCACACTGTATCCAGTTCGAGTCAACTTAGAAGATAGGATGGTGAAAAACACTCATATATAAAAAATAATGAAAGCTCTGTTAAGCGGACAGCTCTATTAACTAGACAGAAAGACTGGTAACCAGATATTGTGAAGGCAGCCTTAAATTCTTTATTTTTTCCAATATAATTTATTTGTATGAACATATTCAAAATTAAATCTCAACTACAATCCTTTGGATTCCTATACTGACAAAAACGGTTTCGCTACCGACCAAAACGGTTATTCGTAAATAAAGTTTTCACTGTATTGAATAGTTTATGACATGAATAATACTATAAAATGTATACCACAACAACGCGTGGCCGGATCCACTAGTAAATACTTGTATATAAAACTAGAGGGCACGTTCACGCTTTACTGTGGCTGACACATAGATAATACTACTACTACCATCTATATGATTTCTATTAGTTAGATTGTAACTATTAGTTAATGAGATCGGCTGGCAAGTTATGACATCAGACGTTTGGGATGCACGTGGTATAATATTCATCGATTGTACTGCGTATTTGGTTGTAGTTCATTTCTACTATTCCAAATTTAGCAATTGTATTATTCGTCCCGCAATTTTTAAATTTGTGATATCTTCGAAAATATTCATTTAAAAAAACGCATCAAAATCCGTTGCGTAGTTTTAAAAAATGACGCATAAATAGGGACATAGAAACAAAGAAACTGACTTTGCTTTATACAATGTAGTGAAGTAATACCACTTTCGTTGTAATTTTCTTACTTAAGGACGGGTCCACCTAGTCAAACCAAATCATGAGGCTTTCTTCTGACTACTTAGGAAATGGTTTATGTGAACTTTGCACAAAATCGGTCGAACGGTTCTTCATGTAGATATATAATTTTTTGAAAAATTTTTTTAGATGGGGATTGTGCTGTCAAATTGTTATGTTGTTGTATCTTCCATGCCGTCATTTCATTTCGGACGTGCTTCAATTAAAGCAAATTGTCAGCGTTAATTATTGTTGAGTGCAGTTATACAAAGGGTGAGTCTTAAATTGGTCAAATGTATACTATATACATTAGGGTGTGTCGTTCTGAGGCAACCTTTTTTTTCAACTGAAAAACAGGCTAAAAACTTTCGAAAATGTGAAAAAAGTCACTCAAAAGATGAGCTCTTAATATTTATATTAAGAGGTGCCTATTTCAAATTTTCTGTTTTCCATATAAATTACATGGAAAAAAATCATTTTTTTTGTGGTGGTTATTCTGCGGAGGTTATAATATGTACACGCGATGGCTGCCAGTTGGGATGGTAAACTCGATTCGGATTCTACTCGAGAATCGAGTTTTCTCGTAAAATAATCGATTTTTAGAATGTCAAGATAAACTCGATTCGGATTCTTAATCGACTTCGACTACTGAAATCGATTCCGAAAAATCGATTATTTGACGAGAAAACTCGATTCTCGAGTAGAATCCGAATCGAGTTTACCATCCCAACTGGCAGCCATCGCGTGCACATATAATAACCTCCGCAGAATAACCACCACAAAAAAATGATTTTTTTTTCATGTAATTTATATGGAAAACAGAAAATTTGAAATAGGCACCTCTTAATATTAATATTAAGAGCTCATCTTTTGAGTGACTTTTTTTTTCACATTTTCGAAAGTTTTTAGCCTGTTTTTCAGTTGAAAAAAAGGTTACCTCAATGACACACCCTAATATAGTACATATATGTGTGCGTGTACTTTTCTCAGTTTTTTAGCGTATCGTCGGTGTTTCATATCTGTCTGTAAACAGACTTTATTTCACTTAAATTATTAAAAAGCGTTAAGTTTTGAACAGTTGAAGTGAAATACATGTGTGTTTCTTTATCTGGAAAAACATTTTATGTGCATACAAATATTTTCTTCTTTTGTAATTGATGCAATTTGTTTTTAATTTGATTTATTCTTTTTTATATGAAGGAAAAATGCCACGAGCCAGACGAGCAAATATAGATCGGCGAACGCGTATTGCAAATACTGTAGCATTACTAAGATGATCACAGACTGTAAAAAAAAAAAAGCTAGCTAATACATCGCAGCGTGAAAGTAATGCACGAAAAAGATCTATTGACCCTGTACCTGTACTGAATCTTGCACGGCGATCACGAATACGTCGTGCTATTTTGGTTGAAATGAGGGAAGGGAGTCGGTAAAGGTGTTGATGGCTCCACTGTAATGGCGGTCAGTACCTGTCGAAAGTCAGTTGCGTCCGATGTCCGGTCGGCGTACTGTACGACGTCGTCGACGTAGTCTAGGAAAGACCTTTTGATGCTCCTAGGAGGCTGTTCCGCTCCAAGCAGATGGCTTCAAGGGTGATTTCTACGAAAACATCCCAGCAGGAACTGCTTGGAGAGGAGTTCATTATATTCCTTTACTGGGAGCATAAGCGTTTCACTATGAAGGTGTTCTATGGGAGACATCAAAAGGCATCCCGTCGTGGTCCCGAGTGCAGCATTTTGGCAGGTCTGAAGTTTCCTCATCTGCGTACCACTGCATCCAGCCGACCATATTGGTGCTGCGGAGTTAAGGACCGGCCGGCCGATTGCCTTGTAAGTTGCCAACAACGTTTCTTTGTCTTTTCCCCATGTGCTGCCGGCTAGCGACTTGAGGATTTTGTTGCAACTCTGTACCTCGGCGATAATCGCGGTCGTATGGGGAGAGAAGGAGCGTAGACTATCGAAGGTTACACCTAAAATCTTAGGGTTATTGACAGTCGGAATTTTGACGCCATCGACTACAATATTAAGTTCAAGTCTATACTCCTTCGTCCAGTACGTAAATATGGTCGCTGTGGATTTGGTGGGGGGAAAGTGTGAGGTCCCATGCAGTAAGGAAATGAGAAAGGTCGGAGAGGTAGTTGTTTACTTTCGAACACATGCCATCGATTCCATTGCCCGACGTCAATATCGTGCAATCATCTGCGTATGAGGTTACGGAAACCCCCTCTGGTGGTTGCGGGAGTTTCGAGATGTAGAAGTTAAACAGTAGCGTAGTTTTCTCAATGTCCTGCAGTAGCGTTGTATGGTTGACTGTGTCAAAAGCTTTTGATATGTCCAACGCTACGAGGATCATTCTCTCACAGGGTGGTTTCTGGTTGAGGCCACGAACTATCTGAGCGCTTATGACGCTAAGTGCTGTTGTGGTGCTGTGCTCTTTTCGGAATCCATGCTGGTGGCTGGCTAGGCTCAGGTGGTGAGTGAAGGTCGAGAGTAGCAAGGCCTCAAATGTCTTCACTACTGGGGAGAGGAGAGTTATCGGACGATAAGATTCCCCTTTGTTGGCGGGTTTCCCAGGTTTCAGTAGTGGAACCACTCTTCCGATTTTCCACACATCGGGTATTTGAAGAGTGGTCAGTGACAGGTTGAGGACCTTGGTTAGAAAACTTACTCCCGTCGAGCCTAGATGCTTTAGCATTAGCATGTTAATTCCATCAGAGCCAATGCATTTAGAGGATCTTGCTTTATTCATGACATTCTGAACCTCCTCATCGGTGAAAGTAAATGGCGCGCAGTCGTTTGACATTTTGCGCAGCCGTCGGTTAACACATCTTTGTCTATCGAAGGGCGCAGTGTAAACTGCCGGCTAAAATAGCTCGCGCACTTCTTCGGGTCCGAAGAGGCATGACAATTGAATTGAATTTCAACTCGGTCGTCGTGTCTCTTCGGATTAGACAAAGCTTTGACAGTAGCCCAAACCTTACTCACACCGGTAGAGAAGTTGCAGGACTTCAGGTGCTCTATCTATTTCGTTCGCTTATAATGGTTTATCATACGCCAAATTGAGATCCCTTATTCCGGGATCTCCGGGATCGGCATGGCGTAAGGTGTCGCGCTCGTTAGCTAAAACGACTACTTCGGCTGGGAAATCGGGGCGGATTTCAGCTATTCTTCCATCCGGGATGAAGCGAGCGGTAGCTGCTGCAATCACCTTGCGGAATTGACGTTCGCCAACGCATACGTCCGTAGGAATGGGTAGAGCGTTGAAGGTGTTCTCAGTAAATTCTGTGAAGCCGACCCAGTTAGCTTTGTTAAAGTTAATGAAGGTATGCTTGTCCACAGAAACGAAGTCGAGAGGTTTCTCGATCGAGATAATTATGGACAGATGGTCCGATGCTAGAGTTAGCATAGGTCGCCAGGTTATGCTATTTATCGGACCACCACTAGCAATGATAATATCAGGCGAGCTATTACAGATGCCCATAACGCTGGTGGGGGCTTCGTCATTCATTGTGCAGAATGTCGAATCGTCAATCTGTTCCGCCAGCTCCATCCCCTACGACAGGCAGGAATACCAAAGATCGTGGTGCGCGTTTAAGTCGCCCAGCACCAAACGGTTTTTACCACGAAGTAGCGCACCTATATTCGGGCAACATGTAACATGGGGGATGTATGCATATATTAAATACAAGTCAGAGTGGGAGCTATGTTGCCTGTTTGAGCTCCTGGGGACCGTGGAGGTCCTCTGTTGGCCACTCAGGGTGAGTGGCGGCGCGGCGCGCGAACTATGTGCAGATTACACAGCCGTAGAGGCTAGTGTCGCAGTATTGCGTAGGCAACATGGGGATACGGAGCAACTCTGCTGCAAGGCATTGCTCCAATGACGTCAAACTCAAATTAGTACTCACCGATCCAAACGAGGTTAGATCGCCGAAAAAACAGCCCTTGGTCGGATGAAATCCGAGTCAATACCGGTGCGTAGAACCGGCTGTCGTGGGAATCGAGTTGTTTGGTGTCTTCTGCCGGGCTTATTTATTCGGGAGCAAGACTTTGCCATATTTTCTAACTCCTGTTAGAATGCTATGCAGCTTTCCATCTAGGCGTATGTTATCGGATTCGACGGTTAAAGTCGAGGCTCAGTCGCGCGTCTGGTGGAAATCTCCAGTCAATTGCTTGACTAATGTTTTCAAGTATCGTAAGTGATTAAGCGGATATTCGCTTCTCTGTTCTTTAGTGGTTTAAATAAAATACATGAATTTATTAAACAAATCTCCAAACCAAAAAAAAAAACAGTTTACGCCACCTTTTAAGAGAAGGAAACAAGTCCCGCTTATCGAGTTACCGCAGCAAACCAAGTGGTTAGCGATAGTTACTTCTCGAGTTGCGGCAGCACACACACCCCATGGTGAGTTAGAGTCACCTCTCGAGTGCAAAGGGTTAATTACGATAGTCAAATTGATTATAGTATGTACGGATACATTGGAATGATAGACGCAATTTGTTCACATTGTGATTCGGCTAACTTTCAAGGTGAAACGCCCGGGATGTGTTGTGCTAATGGCAAAGTGAGATTGCCAGCGTTAAAAACTCCACCCAAACCATTGTATTCATTAATTTTTGGGGCCACTCAAACGTCGAAGCTTTTTTTGCGTCATGTTCAACAATACAATTCGACATTTCAACTGTCATCTTTTGGTGATACAAAAATTATTAACTCATGTTGCAACTGTTGCTGTCGACAGTGAAAAAGTTGTTACTAAATTTGATGGAAGCTACGATCTTAGCTGTTTAATCAAAAGGAGAAATTTCTTGATACCTATCCAACTAATATGCGATTTCAATTCAAACAATTACAAAATAGCTAGCAATAAATAAAATATTTTTTTGTTTGAATAAATCAATTTGATGTTAAAATAATTTTTTTATTATTTCACTTTATACGTAGCGAAGTACTTACATATGTACGTACCGACCCGCTAGTATGTATACATACTATGTATGTATAAAAGAAAATTGTGTTACTTACAGCCCGACTTGGCTGTAACTTTAGAACCAGAGAGCGGACATAGGATACTTTTCTCTTTATGTTAAAAGTCAATACAATTCATAAATACAAAAATTATATTTCGAATCGTAGGAATATGTTCATAATTCATATTTATAAAAATCATTTGAACATTTTTTACTTAGAAGAAATAATAATAATAACAACACATAGCTACTGCAAAAATACGGTGATTTTCGTATACACCCAACTCATTTTTTACACGGTAGATACGTTCCTCAGAAAACCGTGTAAAAAAAAAAACGTGTAAAAAAAGAGGCGTTTCCTATAGTAAAATGGGGGATACGTTCCATGTCATCTGAAAACCGTGTAAGATAAAATAAAAAACTATATTTACTTCGAAAAACCGCGTAAAAAATTTTGAAAACTATAAAATTTCAGATATGCATACAAATTGTATATTCATATGGCATTTTATAGAGCATTAAAACTTGAAATACATAATTCATACAGGTGAAAAATTGGTAGATTAAGCAAAAAACCAAATAAATCTGAAATTAGAATAGAAATAGAGAAAAAATATTTACATAGCTAAATAATTATTCGTCGCTACTTGATAACAAGCGCAATTGTTTGTGACGAACTGGACTAAAGTCGGTATCGTCACTGGAGATATCCATTTCAGCAATGTAAATATCATGCGAACAAAATGTGTAGGTAAGAGTTATCGAATAAGGGGATTTCCCAGTTACTACTATGTAAGTATGTTCATTTCAGCAATGGTGCTAAGTGTAGTAAAAACAAACATAATTACAAGTGCTTTTGAAACCGTACTAGATTAAAAATTTTTTTACAAAAAAATTTTTTTTGACAACCGTGTAACTTCAAACCCGTGTAAAAAGAAACCGTGTAAAAAAAGAGTTGCGTGTACATTGATTATCCTGAACAATTACAAATTAATTCTCTCTGAGACATAATACAAATAAAAATCAATTGTTTGGATCATAACTGGCTCAGTAATCGGGCTACATTTGCGACCAAAAATGTAGAAATTGACGAAATTAATTAACAATTAAGAGTTGTCGTCCGACAATAAGATATATTTCAATCATTCGCTACTGTTGTTACGTAGTCATCGGTTAAAAATTGCTAAATTCATCCATTACTATTCAGCATAATTTCAATCCACCTCTATTATGCAATAGTACACGTTTGGTAATCAAAAGGATTACATGAAATATTATTGTAGCAACTACATTCACTGGAAAATTGCCTGATTTAAATTGAATTTGAAAATATTTATAATTAAAAACTATAAATACCTCTCTCATTATCAACCAACAAATTTCAAAATTATTAATTTCTTACAAAATTGAATATAAAATTAATAAAAATAATATAATATATTCTATGTTTATGTGTGCTTAATAAAAATTCGAAGAAAATTAGGATCCATTATTTTCAAATTTAAAAGTAATCCAAGGGCTTATTCTTACACCGGAAATAACGTTTTCGTCTTTATTCATAAATTTATAATTCTCGTCGTCGAACTTGTGTTGAATTGCGTTTTTTGCTACACAGAGGCGGGTGCGTATCTTGGCTACAACAAGATAGTGGTCCGAGTCGATGTTAGGACCTCGGAGCGTACGCACTTCTAAAATACTGGAGACGTGTCTTCCGTCTATCACAACATGACCGATCTGGTTGGTGATTTTTCGATCCGGAGATAGCCACGTAGCTTAATGAATTTTTTAAGCTGGAATCTTCTTCTTCTTCTTAATTGGCGTAGAAACCGCTTAAGCGATTATAGCCGAGTTAACAACAGCGCACCAGTCGTTTCTTCTTTTCGCTACGTGGCGCCAATTGGATATTCCAAGCGAAGCCAGGTCCTTCTCCACTTGGTCCTTCCAACGGAGTGGAGGTCTTCCTCTTCCTCTGCTCCCCCGGCGGGTACTGCGTCGAATATTTTCAGAGCTGGAGTGTTTTCGTCCATCCGGACAACATGACCTAGCCAGCGTAGCCGCTGTCTTTTAATTCGCTGAACTATGTCGATGTCGTCGTATATCTCGTACAGCTCATCGTTCCATCGAATGCGGTATTCGCCGTGGCTAACACGCAAAGGACCATAAATCTTTCGCAGAACTTTTCTCTCGAAAACTCGCAACGTCGACTCATCCGTTGTTGACATCGTCCAAGACTCTGCACCATACAGCAGGACGGGAATTATGAGTGACTTATAGAGTTTGGTTTTCGTTTGTCGAGAGAGGACTTTGCTTCTCAATTGCCTACTCAGTCCGAAGTAGCACCTGTTGGCAAGAGTTATCCTGCGTTTGATTTCAAGGCTGACATTGTTAGTGGTGTCTACGCTGGTTCCAAGATAGACGAAATTATCTACGACTTCAAAGTTATGACTGTCAACAGTGACGTGAGAGCCAAGTCGCGAATGCGACGACTGTTTGTTTGATGACAGGAGATATTTCGTCTACGCCGTCAATATCATCGGCGTACGCCAGCAGCTGTACACTCTTATAGAAGATGGTACCTTCTCTATTTAGTTCTGCAGCTCGAACTATTTTCTCCAAAAGCAGGTTGAAAAAGTCGCACGATAGGGAATCGCCTTGTCTGAAACCTCGTTTGGTATCGAACGGCTCGGAGAGGTCCTTCCCGATCCTGACGGAGCTTTTGGTGTTACTCAACGTCAGTTTACACAGACGTATTAGTTTTGCGGGGATACCAAATTCAGACATCGCGGCATAAAGGCAGCTCCTTTTCGTGCTGTCGAAAGCAGCTTTGAAATCGACGAAGAGGTGGTGTGTGTCGATTCTCCTTTCACGGGTCTTTTCCGAGATTTGGCGCATGATGAATATCTGGTCGGTTGTTGATTTGCCAGGTCTAAAGCCACACTGATAAGGTCCAACCAGTTTGTTGACGGTGGGCTTTAATCTTTCACACAGTACGCTCGGTAGAACCTTATATGCGATGTTGAGGAGGCTAATCCCACGGTAGTTGGCGCAGATTGTGGGGTCTCCTTTTTTATGGATTGGGCATAGCACACTTAAATTCCAATCGTTGGGCATGCTTTCGTCCGACCATATTTTACAAAGAAGCTGATGCATGCACCTTATCAGTTCTTCGCCGTCGTGTTTGAATAGCTCGGCCGGCAATCCGTCGGCTCCTGCCGCTTTGTTGTTCTTCAGGCGGGCAATTGCTATTCGAACTTCTTCATGGTCGGTTAATGGAACGTCTGCTCCATCGTCAATCAAAAGGGGGGTCTCTCATCCGAGGCTGGTTGTAGCTCTTCACTGGGGGTGTTTTTTACGTGGCGGGTCCCAAACCCAGCGCACAACCCTTGTAGGGAATGTTTCGCCTTCTCACTTTAGCTCGCCTTCGAACGGATGTTCTTAGGCTACCCAGAGGATACTTGGTCAAAGACCGGAAGTAGTGAGCTGCTTGAGCCATGTGTAAAAGAATCGTTTCTGGCCACTCCCAAGTGAATGGCGATCAGAGAACTTTCCTCACTTGCGTGAACTTCTACACATGACTCCATCCTCCTGGATCTAGTACTACAGATAACCATATTTCGGGCCCCGGCGAAGTCGATAAGTAACCATTAGAGGGAATTTCTATCACCTTGTACGCAGATGATTGCATGATAATGACGTCGGGCAATGGAATCGATGGCATGTGTTCAAACGTAAAGATTATTTTTCCGACTTTTCTCGCTTCCTCGCTACACAGAACCTAACACTCTCCTCATTAAATCCACAGTGACCATATTCACAAACTGAACGAAGTACGAGTAGTACTGACTTGACCTTAATATTGCAGTCGATGGCGTTAAGATTGGACTGCAGACGAAGAGCTCGAGTTGCCGCAAGAATTGAGAGAGACCCTTGCGCAACTTCGTTCTGGATACTGTAGCAGGTTAAACTCCCACTTATTCAGGATAGGCACTGATATACCAGACATACATATGTCCAGCGTGCAAAGAGTATTCGCATGACATTAGCCACTTCTTTGCATGCTCTGCTAACCCTGCACATCTGACATCCTTCTCCCTTTGGTCCGACCCTGCCGAAACAGCAAGTTTAATGGGCCTACTGTTTTATGACGTCGATGACAACTTATCCCTAACGGGGATTAAGTACCCGTACAACAACATGAATTACCGCCAGAACTTTTCAAATACGGCGGCGAAGAACTGATAAGGACCATGCATAAGCTTCTTTGCAAGATATGGTCGGAATCGACCACATCGACACACACCATCTTTTCGTCGATTTTACCTCTATGCCGCTATGTATGAACTTGGTATCCCGCTGGCGTACACAGATGATATTGATTTCATTATCCTCAACAACCGCTTCGTTCTGCTTTCCACAGACTAGATAAGGAAGCGAAGCTGATGGGTCTGGTTGTGAATGAAGACAAGACGAAATATCTCCTGTTATCAAACAAACAGTCATTCCATTCGCGACTTGGCTCGCATATCACTGTTGACAGTCATAAATTTGAAGTCGTAGATAATTTCGTCTATCTTGGAGCCAGTATCAACACCAACAACAATATGAGCCTTGAAATCCAACGCAGAATCAGTCTTGCCAACAGGTGCTACTATAGACTGGGTAAGTAATTGAAATATAAAGTCTCTCTCGACGAAAAAAGACCAAGCCCTACACGTCCGTCGACAATGACATCGTCTGATGACACAGCCTTTGGAGTGTTCGAGAGAATGGTTATGCGGAAGATTTTTGTCCTTTGCGCTTTGGCAACGGCGAGTGCTGCAGTCGATGGAACGATAAGCTGTGCGAGATTTACGGCGGCATTAACATATTTCAGCGATTCAAGAGACGGCGGCTGCGCTGGCTAGGTAATGTTGTCCGTATGGAAGAGAACACTCCAGCTTTGAAGGCTTTCGATTAAATACTCGCTGATGGAAGTAGAGGAAGACCTCCCTTTCGTTGGAGAGATCAGGTGAAGAAGGACCTGTCCACACTTGCTATCTCAATGGGCGATAAATAGCGAAAAGAAAAAACGACCTGTGCCCAGTTGTTAATTCGGCTGTAACCGCGTTAGCCTACGCTAGCAAAGAAGAAGAAGTAAGTGCCCAAGTAATCACCACATAATACTCATATAACTTATAGCGTTTTCTTTTATATACATATGAAAATGTTGCCTATTATATGGTCACATTGTACATACGTTTCATTACACGTTGCAAAAGTGTTCTATTTTTTATATGATAAAACAAAAAAAAAACGGCACCCTATTGTAAATCAGCTGCTGTATTGTTTTCGGTCATAATAAGTACACACAATACATTTATTTTTTAAATTCGCAATGTCTTCTACGAATCTTTTCACACTGGGTAGAGAATCTCTTTCAACAACTAACATTATCATTTCATTATCTGATAATGATGAGGATGAATCGGCCAACTCATTTGAAATTTCCAATAATGATTTAAAAAAAACTATACCGACTAATTTTGCTTCAAGCAAAAACTTAATTAAAGTTCTTTGGAACTTTTAGAAACCGTTAATAAAAATTCACGGGACAACTAACGCTTTTACGTTTTGAGAAGGTAAAAAATGTTGCGCTTTTGCTTGGTCGGAATGCAACACTTTGAGAAAAGAACAATCGAATTTGAAAACATGTTGAAAAAAGAACATGAAACGAAAAAAAAGCTATTAATAAAATGCAAAATTTTATTGTAATACAATTACATTCACGCTTTTATTGATTATTGATTAATGAATTTTGAATTTTTTTTTTTCAATATTTTTAAGTTTTGCTAACAGCTCGGGGTATTTCCTTGGCTTTGATGCTTACCAGAGTGTAAAATATGCAATGCAGAAAAACCTCTACGTCAAATAATATATACAGGGTGGCGCAAAAGTCAGAAGATGATCAGAAGATGCTATAAATCTTGCAATTGATCTCTAATGTCAGTTCTGTTTTGACATTTGTGCAGTAAACACATGCGAAATACACGTAAATAAACAATGTTACGCTACACTGCGTGGCACAACCGATATGCTGAAGGATGCATTTCCCGGGCGCCTAATTTCCCGTTTTGGCGATTTTCACTGGCCATCAAGATCGCCTGATTTGACCGCCCCAGACTTCTTTTTGTGGGGCTTTTTGAAATCGCGGGTTTATGTCAGCAAGCCTCAGACTCTTGCAGCTCTTAAAGGCAATATCCGTCAAGAATGTGAGGACCTATCCCCGGAAGTTCTGGCCAAAGTGATGGAAAATGCCATAAAAAGGGCTCAAATGACAATCAACTGTGGCGGCGGCCATTTACATGATATCATATTCTCCACTTGATGTAAAACAATTTAAAAGACCAAATAAAAATAATCCACAAGCAGAATCAACGTTTTTCATTTTTCAAGAGTTTTTCATTTTCCAAAAAAGGTCGGAAGGTAATTTTTGCGCCACCTGTTATAATATGTATATATATTAAAAAATTTTTGTTTTTACTTTCAGGTGATTCTTTTTTATTAACTATAAAAAAAAAAACATTTAGGCTGTTCACGATAAGGTGGTTATCGGGTTATGTGATTAAGTAAACAACAACAAAATGCGGTATGACAAAATAACCAACTTTAACCAAGGCCCTTGTTTACAGATTATGTGGTTGTTTGCTTATTTCCAGTGTTAGAAAGTCGTTGGAATTTTACTAAATGGCAGCACAAAAAATAAATAAAACTAAGCGAATGGCATTTCCATTTTTCAGCAAAAATTATCAAAAATCATCAAAATAAGTAAGAATCACAAAGCACAAAATAAATATAAATTTTTTGTCATTTGTTTATACTCCATCTTTAGTGTCTACAGAAATGCGAAAGCGTCAGCGAGAAAAGGAGGTGAAAAGGGTCGGCTTTAGTATACCGTCCCAAGATTTCGGGAATGAAATGGGTATGGTCGGATAAAGGAGACTCTCCAGATCACGAATATATATGGTTATAGCCGCAGGAAGCTTATAGTTTTCGAGATATTCGCGTTTCAATTTGAAAATTTGCAATATTTTAATTACATATTTTCTATATATAAAATTAATTTTGCACTTATATTTTTCAATTTTATATACACTAACACATCACTAATTCATTTGTACACATTTATTTTATATAATATAGTGCAAAAATAGCTTTTAACATACATTTAAATTATTGATTTATTGAATTACAAACTGACAAATAATCAGTGTTACCATACTAAAATATTTTACAAACTAAAACAAAAAAAAATATAAAGAAATGTTGTACCCTAAATGCAGGAAACATAATCGTTGATAAAAAATAAAAAATATATAAACAATTTAAGCGGCCCACGCAAAAAGGAGTTTTACGCGAAAAAAATTTGATACACCCCGTTGTTGAACCGACCAGGGTTATTTTTTTTTTGAAGCGCGGCCGAAGGCCGCCCACGCAAAAAGGAGTTCTACGCGTAAAGAATTTGATACACCCCGGTATTGGACCGACCAGGATTATTTTTTTTGAAGCGCGGCCGAAGGCCACCCACGCAAAAAGGAGTTCTACGCGAAAAAAATTTGATACACCCCGGTGTTGGACCGACCAGGGTTATTTTTTTTATAGGTTGTTGATTCTCGTATTTGGGGTATAAACTTCTCACTTTATTACAAATGATGTCGATAAGGTAACACTGATTATTTGATAGTTTGTAATTCATTTGTTATTCTTAAATAATCATAATTCAACAATAATTTAAATGTATATTAAAAGCTATTTTTGCACTATATTATATAAAATAAATGTGCACAAATGAATTAGTGAAGTGTTAGTGGATATAAAGTGAAAAATATAAGTGCAAAATTAATTTTATATATCGAAAATATGTGATTAAAATATTGCAAATTTTCAACTTTAAACGCGAATATCTCGAAAACTATAAGCTTCCTGCGGCTATAACTATATATGTCCTTGATCAGGATAATCTCCTCTATCCGACCATATCCTTTTTATCCTTGAAATCCTGGGACGGTATACTAAATTCTTCCCTGTGAAAAAATGGATGGATGCCGAAATCAAAGCAGTGCTGTGCTATATGCAGGAACACCGAAACATCGAGGTGAGTTTTCGACACATTAGTTATTTATTTCGATTTAATTACATCTCCTTTAATTGCAGAAACCAACAGCGAAAATCTACTATAGTAAGTTGCTTGCAGCAACAAAAATTGAAGCGACGTGGAACATTTTAAAATGTAAGGTTCGGTATTTAAAATGCCAAATGAAATCGGCAGAGCACTGGCTAAATTCCACGGGCGCTGGAGTAGAGGATGGCGATGTGGAGCTGACTGTGATGGGTACATTTTATATACTATATTTTAATATCAACTTTGAAATTAAATTCTAATCAATGATTTGCTTTATTACAGATAAAGTGCTTAGAAGTTGTCCTCATTACAGACAATTAGCGGACATTTTTGCTCAGAGAGGGAAGTTGAGGTGGTGGTAATGAAGAACTTGACATTTCTGAATTGGCACCTGGCTCATTGCGTTTGCCAAAAAAAATTAAGGCCAAACACCAAAACACTGCCATTGATAGACCGGCTACATTAGAAGCTGAACGAATGAGCTTTAAAGAAAAACAGCTTCAATTTGAAATTGAAAAAAGCAATTGGATGAAAGAAGTTGAAGCAAACAAAAATGAAAATGAAAAGAAAAAGATTGAATACGATTTTCAACTCAAACAAATGGAGTTGGAGCAAAATGAAAGAAATAGAAAATTGGAAATAGAAATGAAATATAAAAATAATAATAATAATATAATATAATAATCAATAAACAAATAAATAATTTTCAGTTACTTGTTATTAAAACAAAAATATGAATTTTTATTCAAAAATTAAATTGTATAGTGCTTGTCTTTTTACTTCAGGGGTAGGTGCAACAATAGCATCTCCATCATATTGGCATTCATGGGCTTCGACAGTTTGCCTTTCAAAGTGTAAAGAATCTCGCCCTTTCAAGAGTATGTTGTGCAGCACACAACAGACAAGTACCCATTTATTAAAAAATGTTTGACTCTCTCGGTCTTTTATTTGTATCCACATTTGTTTCAAACTACAAAACTTTTCTTTAAGAATCCCGAAACAATTTTCGACTCTAACACGATACTGGCTGTGTACTTTGTTGAATTTAGCTTGTCTTTCAGAGTTCGCTAAAGAAGAATTGCTTCGGTATGGTGTTATTAAATGTTTTGTCAACTTATAGGCAGAATCACCTACAATCCACTCTTCTCCACTAAATAAGCTAGTTGTGTTTCTTCCAATATGAGATTTCCTAAACACTTTAGAATCGTGGTAGCTTCCGGGATTGCGCACTTCTGCATGTAATATGCGTACCTTATGGTCACATACGACTTGCAATTTGATAGAGTATATTCGTTGCCGAGAAAAATACATCTCATGACTTTTATTAGGCTTTTCGGCCAGTTTAATTTCGCTTCCGTCAATGTAACCAATGTTATATGGTAATTCGCAGAATGTTTGGAAAACAAGTTCCTGGCGCTCTGTCGGTCCAGTCCAATGAATGAATTGGGGTAGTTTACTCAAAATTGCCGAAAAACTCTTTTGGTGATATTGGTCAATGTACCTCCATCTCCCACATCAAAAGTTGGAGCGATTTTACGTATAGAAGCACTTTCACCCGATGAACCTAATCGGAGCAATACGATTGCGAGTTGCAAATCTACAGGTACATATTTGTAAACTTGAATTAGTAAAGTTCATATCATTAGAAAATATTTCTAGGAAATGAGCGAATTGGCATTTGCTGACGGGCAGCATTTCTAAAAATCTTCCATCGTCAAAGCAACACAGAACATTTTCTCGCCAATGAATAGATTTCGGAACATGTGTTCGTCTCCCCGTCTACTACAGATGATTAAAGTTATGTATATCCTCTAGCAGTTCATCTAGTACTTCATCCATTGCATTGTGACACGGTTCAGAGCGAGTTAATTTTTACATTAAGTAAAAATGAGTCAAAATAATATATTTTGAGCTGCACCGAAATTTGTACTCTTTATTAATACTCTTAAGACTAACTTATTACATGGTTCCTACTTCTATTTATACCAACTAGTATGTTTACTTATTACTAGTTGATAGTTTGTTAAGATACAGATTATATTATTTGTTTAGGTTTGTTTACATACTCGTATATGTATACTGTTTGCTTAGATACATTTGCTTTGTTTTAAGATAATGTTGTTGTGGTATTCAAACTCAATGTTGTTTTGATACTTGTTTGTTTAGGACGGTTTGTTGTAGTGATAGTGCATTTCAATTGTTCCAACTCAAGGCTGTTTCTGCATTCTGTTTACTGAGACAAAAGGTTGTTTTGATGTTTGTTACTATTACATATAGTCTCCCCTTTGTTAAAATGAAATGTCCTCATTTCAAAACATCTAGGCTTGAAGTCTGCTTATAATAATTAATTATTTTATGTGTTTGATTAATTTTTTGTGTTTACCTTTTTATATTATATTATTTAGTAAATAATTATTTTTGCATGTTTCTTATGATGCTTTCTTTTCTCTTATAATTTAGTTTTTAATTAGCGTCAATTTTCTAAAATTCAAAAATTTTTCTTTTTGGCTTGCTTTGTTTTCAGTGCCTTTTTTTGGAATTATTGGCTGTGTTTGTGGAAATTTTCACTTGTTATATCTATTTGATTAATTTTTTGTTTACCATTAATACCTTTCTATATTATACTATATACTTAATTATTTTTTCGTGTTTCAAATAATGTCTTCTTTTAATTCGTTTGGAATTAGCGTTAATTTTCTAGAATTCAACAACCATTTTCCTATTTTGGCTTGCCTTGTTTTCGGTGCCTTTTTTTGGGTAATTGGTGTTGCTTGTGCTTGGAGTTGGACCATATTTGCTTCTTCCTAACTGATAATTAACTGTCCAATGTTTCAGGACTTTTCAGGGTTCAACGTTGTCCGCCTTTTCAGAGTCTATTGCGAATCTTGGTGAAAGTATTATCCATTATTTCAGGACCTACACTTTTTTACCTTGTTCCACTTTTTCAGGAATTGTTGCTGTCCGCTGTTTCAGGGTCTGTCTTGAATCTTGCTGAATTCGTCGCTGTCCGTTTCTTCAGGATCTGCTTTTCATTCATTCTGGAATGCCATTTGTTTCTGCACTTTTTTCATGGCATTTAGTGCTGGAAGTCTCACTTTCTGAGGAATTTTTTGATTTATTCCTTTCGGAATAAAATCTGGCTTTTTGGATAGCAAATAAATTTGCCATCCCGGTTGAGCCCCCAGTTAATTTTTACCAGAAGTAAAAATGAGTCAAAAAAATATATTTTGAGCTGCACCGAAATGTGTACTCTTTATTAATACTTTTAAGACTAACTTATTATTTATTTATTTATTTATTTATTATTAATTCACGCCAATCGGCTTTGTACAGAAAAATTTAACATAAATAAGAATAAAAAAGAAGGCATACCCATGACTAGGCAAATCACACATCAATGATACAGTATTGATACATTATTACTTAGCACCATTAATTAATTCCTTAACCCTAGAGACGTAGCTCGCATATGTACAACCAAACATATTAATATTTTCATAGTGTCTATTGACTAAGTCTACAACCCTGCTCCTCGGTCCGCCCCGCACGTAGTTCTTCGATGAGTTGATTGTTTTTAACAGTCTGTGCGACCTCAGACCAGGCATACGGCCTACGATGCCGAATTGTTCCAATATTTCCGGAGAGTCGATTAATCCATTTAGTGATTTAAAGGCAAACAAGAGATCTGATACTTGTCTCCGACTCATCAGGTCACAAATCCCAAATTGACCACGAACCTCCTCCGAGCCTCCGACCCATCCTTTACGTCCCAGGAAGTACGCGACATATTTACAGAGTTTCTTCTGCACTCTCTCCACTTTGTCAATGAGGCAGTCGGTATGGGGAGACCAAACCACTGAACAGTACTCCAACATCGGACGCACCAAGGTCGTGTACAGCCTTACGAACGTATCAGCATTCCTGAAGTCTTCACCACATCTGAAAATGAACCCAAGCGTCCTGTATGCCTGTGATGTAATTTTGTCAATGTGCCCGGTGAAATTTAGTGCATTGTCGATCATGACACCAAGATCTTTCACAACTGTGACTTCTTCTAGCTGATGATCAGCAATACGGTAGACTGCTGTACGACGACTCAAGGACCGTGACAAGAACATCACCACGCACTTTTTCAAATTCAAACTTAATTTATTTTCGTCGCACCACTCCTCAAGTCTATCGAGGTCTTGCTGTAATGCGCTAACATCATCCTCAGTGCTTATCTTTCTGAAGATCTTGAGGTCATCAGCATAAAGTAGATAGTCCGACGACATTTTGGTCCCAATGTCGTTTACAAATATGCTAAACAGCACTGGCCCCAGATGGGAACCCTGTGGAACCCCGGACGACACTTTAAACGCGGACGACACATAGCCATTGACTCGCACCTGCAGAGATCTCCCAGTCAAGTACGAGTTGAACCAACTCAATACGTTTCCTGCCACTCCGTACCGATCCATCTTTTCTATTAAGAGCTCATGATCCACCATGTCAAAGGCTTTGCTGAAGTCCGTGTAGATAGTGTGAACTGTTTCATCCTTGTCCAACGCTCTCAGTACGTGGTCGACATACAGGTAAAGGTTTGTAGTCGTAGACCTGCCGCCAAAGAACCCATGTTGCTTGGTCGAGATTGTATTCTTGAAGGCGAAATTCACCTGCGGTAAAACTAGTTTCTCAAACAACTTAGCCATTGCCGGTTGTATGCATATTGGCCTGTAGTTGGACACCTCAGATCTCGACCCTGCCTTGTAAATAGGACAAATATACGAGCGTTTCCACGCCGTCGGAAAAATACCCATCTCCAGTGATTTACTAAAGATGTGGGTTATTAGTTCAGCCAGTCCGACTGCACAGTTCTTCAGTAAAATGTTTGGTATTCCATCTGGTCCGGCTCCCTTCTTTCCATCTAGTTTGCACATTTGCTCGTACACTTCATCGAAGCGGATGGTGAGTTCCGATAGTTTCACATCGTAACTAGTCAATGTTTCCGCAGCTTGAGCTGTGGGCATTGGTTCCCATTGTCATTAAGTTTCGCATAGATGCTACCAAAGAACGACGCAAAAAGATTGCTCACTTCCCCACCCGTCGTAGCTACACTATCTTTCCACGACACGGCGGATGGAATATCCATATTGTTCCGTCTCCTGCTTTTGATGAATTTCCAGAACTGACTCGTGTCTACCCGCACAAGCTCCTCCATCCTGGACGTGTATGCGCTGTAACACCCTTTGCCGATTCTTTTGCATTCCGATCGCAACCGACGAAAGACATTGTAGGCGTAACTGGTTTTTAATCTTTTGTATGTTGTATGCGCATCCTTTTTCTGCTGTATTTTCCCTATCAGCTCCCTAGAAAACCAGCATGGATAGTTGCCTTTCCTGTTCGTATGGACAGGAACAAATTGCATAATTCCATCGTTAATTCTATCGTATAGCCAGTTTACCTTGTCATCCAGTGATACTAATTTATACAGTTCAATCCAGTTAATCCTCAAAAGAAGTAATTCAATCCCCGGTAGTCCGCTTTCTTGAATGCATAGGTCGGTGCCACGTTCGTTTTTAGGTTGGCCTTGATTTCGGCACGTATACTTATAGCCGGGTGGTGCTTATCCTCATCAATAATAGCCTCGGCACTGTCCACATATATTTCAATGCTACTAAAGCATAAATCAAGCGTACGATCATTTATGTTACGAATTTGATTATACTGTTGACAGTTAGCCACACTCATCTCACTGTATACCGTATTTGCACATTTGTCTTGAGGACAGCTACTGGGGAGATTATAGTCGCCAACAATAATCAATGCACAGTTGGGATATTTTTCCTTCAAATAAGAAATTGTTGACATATGACTCACATACTTATCCAATGACGACTGTGGTGGGAGATACACACATCCAACCACTAGATCGCCCTCGGTACATTTTACTTTAATAAAGATTTGCTCGACACTACTACAGTTAGTTGGCAGTAGTTCAGCATTAATACTGCGCTTCACCGCTATGAAAACACCTCCACCTCTCGTGCAATTGCTTGTTTGGTTGTCTCTATCTTTCCTAAATATTAAATACGTATCATCTACCACTTCACTATCTGATATTGATTCATGAAGCCATGACTCGCTAACACAAATCAAATCACATTGATGCCCTGCTGATGAGATTAAGAACTCTTTTAATTTGGTAGTATATATCTAGCTAACCCTCGAGTATTTTGGTAGTATATATCTAGCTTACGAATTTTTAGGCTTTTCTTTTGGCGCACGAAAAGTCTGCTTATCGACTATCCTCGGTACCCCATTAATATATCTAATTGTCTTGCTGTTATCTCCGCTCTTAGTTAGATTATCAAGCTCAGTACGTAGATTCCTGAGATGCTCCTGCTGAGCTCGAGTTAGGTTCGCCTTAAATGAGATGCCAGACTCACCAGCTGTCTTGATACGCAATAGACTCCTAGCATCTGCTACAGACTCCGTAGTTAGTAGTAGCGGACGAATCTTACCTACCACAGGACGGCCGAGTCTACGGAGACCGAGTTTCGGACCCACCTCTGACATCTCCTGTGGTAATAATGCGACAACCTTCTCCAAATCATCCCGACGTCGATCATTGCCTACCGGCTTCAAAGACTCCGGCACGTTCAAAGCAATAACCTCTCTTTCACGCTTATTGCGTTCATTGATCTTCGTTATTATAATGTTGGGATCCACATTATGTGCATCGAACGATGTTAATTTATTCTCAACAGCGCCGACCCTCTTTTCTAATTGCTTATACTGCTGCGAGATTGCCCTGTTGTTCTTCGCCAATTTGTTCAAGTCCTGCCGGATCCCTGCAACGCTGGTCTGAATATTTTCAATTGTTTTCTTGAACGGTGTTAAGTATTTCTCGAACATATTCTCCAACTCGGATTTGCTTGTTGATAACGGCAAATCATTGTCGTCATCATCACTGTCATTGATTGCCTCGATAATACTGACCTCTGAGTGACAGCCAGAGCACCGCCAGTCATTACGACCAGTTTTCCGAAACGCAGCAGCAATTTTTTTGAAACCTTCGTCACTCAAGTCGCTGCACTTTTTGTGGAACCACCTACAACTATTGCAGCTTATACTTCCTGAGTTTCCTTATAATCTTGGAGCAAGTTATACAGACATGTTTACTCGACGCCATTGTTACACCAATCAAAAATTTTTGTATACTTTTAGGCTAATGTAATATAAACAATTTTTCGTGGCGCCAAAAAGTCTCCAAAACAGCTGATGGTTCTCCTCTGTGTCCAACTTGAAGTGATATCGGCGAAGTAACAAACCTTCTAAACCAAAATAGTCAGTGGCTACAAGTTGCTGCCTCTGCACTCCAATACACTTGAATACACCTGAGTACCGCGCTTTGGATTGATGATTAGATTTTGAAATTTTTTGCCTTTTCACACCAAAATTATTTAATTTTTCTTAGCACGCACAATTACACAGTCCTTTATCAGCTAGAGTTGCCAAAAATTACATGGTTCTTACTTCTATTTATACTAACTAATATGTTTACTTATTACTAGTTGATAGTTTGTTAAGATACAGATTATATTATTTGTTTAGGTTTATTTACATATATGTATACTGTTTGCTGAAATACATTTGCTTTGTTTTAAGATAATGTTGTTGTAGTATACAAACTCTTTTTTTTTTATACTTGTTTGTTTAGGATGGTTTGTTGTAGTGATAGTGCATTTCAATTGTTCCAACACAAGGTTGTTTCTGCATTCTGTTTACTGAGACAAAAGGTTGTTTTGATGTTTGTTACTATTACATATAAGGAATACGTTCCTTAACTAGCGCAAGATGTCTGCAAATTTTATACAAAGAATTTTTTGAACTCTTGAAATTCGGATTATTTAATAAGCACACACCTTAATATAATAGAAACCACTCCTATTAAAAAAATTGTTTTTATGTTATAAAATAGTTATATATTGGTTATTACATCTGTCAGCGATTTGCATTTATTTTTGACGATACGTTGCTTTGTATTTTATGTGACAATAAACACATATAATAATATTACTTATTTGTTTATTAAATTAAATAAAGAGAATATTCATATGCATGGAAAGAGTGTTTATACTTTACACTTTATGACATAATATTATTATACATATAGCATTACTTATTTGAAGTGAAAAATGAGAGCAAAGTGTGTTTAATGTGGTGAAATAGCTTCTTGAAATGTTCGAATTTTGGGAATTTTTGAACTTTAACTAACATTTGCGGTTAGTTACTCACATTTTTCACTTCAAATTAATTAAATTAATCTATAAACTTTTAAATAAATCCACATTTTACAATTTTATCAGTTTTTTTATTTAATTTATTAAAGAAATAAGTAATATTATATATATATATATGTATATATATATATGTATATATAGTAATATTATATAATAATATTATATAATATTATATATATTGTCACCTAATATACAAAACAACGTATTCTCAAAAATATATGAAAAGCGCTGACAGATATAATAATCAAAATTTAACCATTTTGTAACGAAAACTCAAATTTTGTTTCAATATCCGTGCAAGATAACCAAAAAGTATAACCACTTTTTAACGAAACTCAATATATATTTTTTATTTTAACCCAGAAATGAGTACTACGCGAAAGTACTTCAGTCACCCCGGGTACTCGCTCGACCAGGGTTATTTTTTAAAGCGCGGCCGAAGGCCGCCAACGCAGAAAGTAGTACTACGCGAAAGTACTTCAGTTACATAAATCACATATTACATATGTATATACATATGTAGAAAGTATTTTTGTTTTATAGTTGATATAGAAAAAAGAATCACGCGAAAAAACAAACAAAGAGAACTTGTTAAAAATCCTACATATTTGCTGTTTAAGATGTGGCAAGGCTCGTTTTCCTCATAATTGTAAATAATCTTACCTTTTCAACGATGAGTGTGCTAAGTGATTTTTAAATTAATCACTTCAGGTAAAATATAACAAAATAAAAGTGAAATGGGAACTTATTTTAATGTTTAGAGTGTATATTTAAATATACAGAGTGAAAAACGTGAAAAAATTTAGTGAAACATAGAGAAATACCATGTGTTATTAGTGCAAATTTTTGAACTTTTAATCGTGAATATTTTAAAACATATAAGTTTATTTTATATTATTATTGGATATTTCTTCTCTGGAGAAGCTCCCCTAACCGCACATACCGATTTATAGGGAAATTCGTTTTTTTTACCCCTCCGCCAAAGTAATCGTGCCCTAACAAAAATACAACGGAAAAAAAGATTAACAAAACGGAATTTAACTCGAAAAAACTTGACAAACCCCGGTGTTGGACTGACCAGAGTTATTTTTTTGAAGTGCGGCCGAAAGCCCCCAACGCTATACGGAGTTTTACGCAAAAAAGAACTTGACACACCCGGTGTTGGACCGACCAGAGTCATTTTCTTGAAGCGGGGCCGAAGGCCTAATTTGCGGGTAATAAAAAGATTTTTTGCGAAAATCCTTTTTTTGGGAATAATCTATTTTTTTATTTCTTTTATTTAATTTACAAAAGATGTCGATATCTGATTATTTGACAGACTGCAACCCTAGAGTTGTTGTCAAATAAACAGATTTGAACAATAAGTTTAATATTGATATAAAACTATTTGTGCACTATATTATGTAAAAAATGGGTACAAATGATTTATTGAAGTGTTAGTCAACATAAAATTAACATTAAATCGAAAAAATATGTAATTCAAATAGTGGTAATTTTCAACTTTAAACGCAAATATTATCTTCAAAACTGTAAGATTTTAATATTCATGATCTGGAGAACCTCCTCTATCCGACCGTACCCATTTTATTCTAGAAATCTTGGGACGGTATATTAAAGTTTTCCCCGGAATTTTTGAACTTTAAAGTCGAATAACCGTATATATTTTTTAATCTTTCCAACGGTACCTTCAGTTCGCGGTACCAAAGGAATCGGAATTTGTCCCCCTATCCTTACAAGCGCATTCAGAATTAATAAAGTAATAGTATGCATAAAAATCATTCCAAAAACTCACATTGTTATAAAAATAATTTCATTTACTCATTTTGTTTACATTATTGGGGAAACTTTAGTATACCATCCCACGATTTCAGGGTTAAAAATGGTATGGTTGGATAGTGCTGATGCTCCAGATTAAGAATATATATAATTATTGCCGCCGCAAACTTATAGTTTTCGAGATATTTGCATTTAAAGTAGAAAATTTTGCTAATTTAATTTTGCAATTTCTCGACTTATGGTTAGTTTTTCTTCCGTATTATGCACTTTTTATACACTTACAATTCACTACAATATTTCTACATATTTGTTTTTTATTAATAGTTTAGATGTTTGCTTAAAATAAGCATTTTACATTTTACATAAATATTACTACATGCACAATAACAATAAGTGTTCCGTGCTGTCAAATAATAAGTGTTACCATATCACAAATGATTGAAAACAATAAAAATAAATTTAAAAAAACTCAAATGCATGAAAAAAATTATCCTGGGCGACCAACACCTGGGTGTGTCAGGTTTTTACGATTGAAACTCCTTTTTGCGTTGGCGGCCTTCGGCCGCGCTTCAAAAAAATAACCCTGGCCGATCCAACACCGGGGTGTGCCAACACCAGTGTGTGTCGGGTTTTTTTTCGAGTAAAACTCCTTTTTGCGTTGGCGGCCTTTGGCCGCGCTTCAAAAAAATAACCCTGGCCGATCCAACCTCGGGGTGTGCCAACACCAGGGTGTGTCAGGGTTTTTTTTCGAGTAAAACTCCTTTTTTGATTATTACTCATGATATAGCAGGAAAAAGGATAATGATTTATGTATTTGGCGTATAAACCTATTTTTTATTCGTTTGATAAATGTGTAGATATGGCAATACTTATTATTTGACAACACGGAACACTTATTGTTATTGTGCGTGTAATAATATTTATGTAAAATATAAAATGCTTATTTTAAGCAAACATCTAAACTATTAATAAAAAACAAATATGTAGAAATATTGTAGTGAATTGTAAGTGTATAAAAAGTGCATAATACGGAAGAAAAACTAACCATAAGTCGAGAAATTGCAAAATTAAATTAGCAAAATTTTCAACTTTAAATGCAAATATCTCGAAAACTATAAGTTTTCGGCGGCAATAATTATATATATACTTAATCTGGAGCATCAGCACTATCCAACCATACCACTTTTAACCCTGAAATCGTGGGATGGTATACTAAAGCCGACCCACATTATTTTATATACATATCTAATTACCTGCTTTCATGTTCGGTGGGTGGATTAACTTTCAATTCCAGTAACTTTGCCAACATGCTTTTCCACATCCTTTCCTCATCCATATTAAATTTCATAAAAATTCAGCAATTGGAGTTTGATAATAACAAGTTATAGTGGTCAAAATATGAGTCAAATCAAGTTATTTACATAAAACATACATATATTCACGTCTGACAGTTAATTACTTCTAGTTTAACCATCGTTTAGACCATGGTTTACACTTAAGTGCGTAACACATAGAGCGCTACAGACTGCAGCAGCACGACAGTGAACTGAAAACGTCGTTGTGCATCTTACTACATATACATTTGTGAGAAGCAACAACATAACAATGGCCGGCATGTACACAAAACAACTCAGTTGTCCATTTTGCATGTACACAATTTCGTTGTGGCCATACTAATTCCTTTCACTTCAATGGAATTTTAATATTTTGTTCAAAGTGAAATTTTTTATGCAAAAAATAAGTAAATAGGTAAATATTTTTGTTTTAAATTATCAATTGTTATTACAAATGATATAATAGAGCTATTTTATACTTTTATTTGTAACATAACTTTAAGTTTGTTACAGCTGCGAATAATTTTACATTTTATATATTAGTGGCATCACCACTCTACCTCCTCTTTATATCTTCCATTCTACTGTCAACTCTATTGTCGTCCTACTGTCGTTGGCAAAAATAGGAGCATGTTGAAGTTAGCGAGAGCGACAACTGTCGGCCTACAGTCGTGTAGTCGTGCAGCAATCAAAATAACAGTGTCCATAAGAACGTGTGTATTTTAATATTTGACAGATGTAGTTTGCAGTCTGTGGCGCTCTATGTGTTTACCACTTTACAGTTAATTATAGTAGTTAAAGTAACTATACACGACACATTTGTGTTTTCAATCGATATGAAATGTTTTAAACATACACGACTTACAGATGAATTTTACGGTAAATGTTCAGGAGAGCGGCTTTTCCGAAAACGTGCACCAATTTTCACAGGAAGTGTCTTAAAATACTCGTTTATAATTCTACTTTGCGAGTATGCAAAAAAATATTTTCTTTGTTTTAATAAAAGAACATCGTTTTTCCCAAAATTAAAAATTCACTTTTACACTAAACATGTCTTTGAATGTTAAAAATATATTTTCTATCAATTATATACACGTAATTATTGATGTTGTTTAGTTAATCAATAAGAGAAAATGGTTTTTATGTACTTCACTTCAATGAAAATGGCAAGGTTATGTTCGAAATTATGGCATCACTGTTTTAAATTCGAATAGGCACTATTGATTCATGCACTGATCGTTTTGGAATTATCAATATTCTCAATATTCGGGTCTGAAAAAGAATTGGTAAAAATGAGAAATACATAATAGGAAAATTTATAATTCATTATTATTACAGAAAGAAGAAGAAGTTGGACACAGAAGAATTATGAACACCGGGGTTTTGGACCGAGCAGGGATATTTTTCTCGAGCGCTCGTCTTAAAAGAGAATTGGTAAAAATGAGAAATACATAATAAGAAAATTTATAGTTCATTATTATTGCAGAAAGAAGCGCCCGATACGAGTATATTCGTAAATTGGAATTAAAAACACGAATTTTAAGACAGTTACCGTGAAAATTGGTGCACGTTTTCGGAAAAGCCGCTCTCCTGAATATTTGCCAAACCTTGTTTTAACCGAAACTTAACATACTGATGGCTGTTAACGAGACATTGCGTCCAATAAATGTAGGATTTTATTTTAGAAATAGCTCTTCGATGGCTGATTCCTCCAGCAGTTCGAGTAAATGTGGTATTCCTTTCAATCGCATCTCAAGTCCAGTCATAATTCTAAAAGGTGATTGTCTGGTGCTTCTTGGTGGTGTGCTGTTGATTATTTGTTGCACACTTTCCACGCGCTTGTACCAGTTTCCAGAACTCTCGTTTCCCAACTAAGCTATCATCCGAATAATAATCTGGTGCATGCGCTCTACTTGCCCGTTTGCTCGTAGCACTCCCGTAGCGATTAATAAATGCTGGATTTCCTTATCCTCGCAGTACTGTTTAAACAAATTCAACGTAAAGGCCGCGCCTGTGTCTGTTATGACACGTCTTGGATTTCCGAAAACGGCTGCTCTTTGCTTTAAGCATTCGACGACTGTATCAGCTCCTGTGTTCTTAGTTGGATATAGCCAAACGAACTTGGAGAATGCGTCCACTATCACAAGGATGTAGTTATATGCCTTTTTTGTCGACTCCAGCGGCCCAACGTGATCGAGATGTAGTGTTCCCAAAGGCTTGTCCTCTTTACTAATGAGATTTAGGAAACCTTCTTTCTTTCCTGACTTCGTATCGTTGACGATGCACTCTACGCAACTTCTTATAACCTTTGTCGCCTTCCTATTTAAATTTGGTATATAAAATGTTTTCTCTACTGCTTCTTCCGTTTTCTTGATGGAAAAGTGTCCTTGCCTATGTGCCATGTTGATGATTTCGTTTTCCATAACCGATGGAGCTGCCAGGAGTTCTCTTACTGAATCCTTATACAGTACTCCATGTTTGATATAAAAGTCTTCCTAGTCGCTCTTCTCCAGGACCTTCAACACAGCTCGTACCCAATCGTCCTCTTCCTGTGCTTGCTTCAGCCGGTGGATTAGGGAATCTTCTATAATGAAACAAGATGCCCTACTTAACGCATCTACATGTCGCATTTTTGAAACGTTTCTATGTTCTATCTCGTAGCAAAAGTCTTGTAAGGAACATTGCCCAACGAGATACTCTTAATGGCACATCTCGTTTCCGCATCGTCATTGCGAATGCATTACAATCTGTTACTATCTTAAAACTTATCCCCAAGAAATATTCTCTCCACTTCTTAAGTGCTTCTATAACCGCTGGTACCTCGAGTTCGTACGAATGGTACTTTTCCTCTGCTGGTTTTGTCTCCCGACTCATGTATTGATCTGGATGGAACGCTTGATGGTCGAAATCCTTCTGAAGTAGCACTACTCCGTACCCGGACATACAAGCGTCTGTATGTACCTCAGTCACTGTTTTCGGATTGTATAACATTAGGACTGGTGCGCTGATCAATGCTGACTTCAACTTCTGGAATGCGTCCAACTGCTTGTCGCGCAACTCGAACTTAGCCTCTTTCCTGAGTAGACAGCGGTTTAGCTATTACAGCATATCCATCGAAAAATCTTCTAAAGTATGATGTCAATCCCAAGAATCTCTGCAAAGCCTTCTGGTCATGTGGCAGTGGGAAATACCTAATCGCTTTCGTTTTTGCATCAGATGGTTTTATCGAACCGTTTTCTATTACATAGCCTAGAAAGTCTATTTTACTTATAAAAAACTGACATTTCTCCCATTTCATCCGCAAACCATATTCTTCAGCTTTTCGTAGAACTCGTTCTAAACTGTGTACGCCTTCAGTGTAATCCTTGGAGGGAATAACTAAATCGTCCATGTAAGCCTCCACAGTATCGTCTTGTATAAGATCTCTATATACTGCTGAAATAAATCTTGAAAAAACTGCCGGCGAATTCGATATACCAAAAGGCACGTATTGGAATTCATATTGCCCGTTGTATCTAACGAATGCGGTGTACTTCCTTGAGAAAGGCTCCACTGGGACATGAAAAAATCCATTCCTAAGATCCAGTGTCGTAAAAACATTAGCACCCTAGAACTTTTCGATAACATCGTCGATATTTGGCATCGCGAAGTTATCGCGAACTATCTTTGTGTTTAATCGCCGATAATCGCAACACAAACGTTTCTTTCCATCTTTCTTCGAAACTAACACCACTGGTGACGCATAATTTGAATTACTGGGTTTGATGATCCCGTCCTTCAACCACTCCTTAACTTGTTCATCCACATCCTGTCTATCGGTGTATGACATCTGTCTGGGATTTTCATATACTGGGGTGTCATCTGAAAGTAAGATCTTCATCTCTACTGGCGAATTCGAATTGCTTGTAGGCTTATAATGCGCTACCATTCTTCTTACTATAGTTACTTGCTCTTTGTTGAGGTGTGAAAGATCGACTTCGCCCACAGGTACCTTCTCCATTCCTGTGACCATACACAGGATTCCAAACTCTTCGCTCAGTTCATCAATCCTGTTATCACCTTCATCAATTGGGTTGTTCCTAGCATCAGTACCCATCTCCGCAGTCTCATGAACCAACTTCGAACTCGCTTCCGAAATCCTGAACTCTCTCGGCTCCTTAGCCACAACAGCGCCCTCGCTCTCATTGTTTGCTACCTCCAAAGCCCTTCTATCACGGATTTTCCTGCGACACTTCCTAACGGCTTCCATATACTGCTCCTCATCTTCATGCACCCTTGTGCCCACGTTTAATTTCACATGAAACTTCTTAGGCTTCGCTGACCCAACACTGCGATCTTTCATTACTGCTCCAGTATTCACCTCCTCCTTGCTCTGAGGCTTTTCCTCCACTTTCTTTTGCCTGAACTCGGCGCCATCTTCCGTAACGAATAAACAAACTTGTCTCAGAACGTCGTTAACAATCGCGAGCGCATATTTGATGTCCCGCTCTCTCACTACGTGAAATTTTACTTCCAACTTTATGTTGTCTATCTCGATGGATGTGGTAAAGCAACCTATTGTTGTAAGTTTGCTGGTACCGATACGCATCAACTGTCGCTGTTCACTACTTAAGTCAACATCCGGACTAAGTGTGTTTAACGTATCGTAACGTATATTGCATAAGTCGCTACCTGTCTCAATTAATGCCGACGCAGATTTTCCGTTGAAACTTGCATGCTTAAAAAATCAATCCACTCCGCTTCTCCGATTTCTCCTTCATCCGTCATATTATTGACGCTGCTTTATTCCGATTTCGGAGTTTTCCTTCCTGCCTTACAGTAAGCTGCACGATGACCCTCTTTACCGCAATTGTAACACGATGTCTTATTGCGTGGACAGCTTCTAGCGAGATGTGATGAATTCCCGCAGACAAAACATTTCCTGCTAAATGGAACTGCTTTCTGGAAATCCTTGTTTGACGACGATGCCTTCTCCTGGTTCCCATTCACGGGTTGTGACTGGCTGTAACGAATCTTTTCGTACATCTTGATCTGCTCCTTCAAATCCTGTATAGTTTTCTCCTGGTATAGGTTACTTTTGTTCGACCTTGAGTCCGGTATGCCTTCGATGAAATATTCTATTAGGCTTGAGTCATCTAGCCCTAACGGTTTCTCCAACTCCATTAAAACGTATAAATATTCTCGAAGATCTTCCCCATGTCGCTTCCGACGACTACATAAAGTACGGTGTACTTCAATCGATAATAATGCCATACCAAATTCCTGCCGTAGCGCTAGTTTTAGTGAACTCCAACTGCTTATTCCTCTTTGGCTTCTTATAAAAATCTTTGCCGCACCCTTCAACAGTTGTTTTGCGTAGATGAATTTCTGCAGCTCGTTCCAATGCACTGCTGATGCGTTTGCCTCAAAATCCTCAAGCCATTGTTCGAAACTTGGACGACCTGTTCCCTTAAACGAAGTCATTGAGTCCTCAACATCTCGGAGAGTAAAGTTGTGGTATTCGACTCTAACCTCACGCACACTTCGTTGGCTTGCTACCTCTTCCACATCAGTTTCGGAACCGTCACTCACAGTCAGGCAGAAATGCTCCATCAGTCTGTCTTGTAGTGTCGCTTTCCGTCCAATAGGCGATAGCCCTAAATCACCTAACCTTTCCTTCAGACCGTCAACAGTCAGCTCAAAAATTTCTTTGCGGTTCATAATTTACAATGTTGTACAAAAAATCGATAATATTCTAAAAATCTTAATTTCAATAATAGTATTTCCTTTTAGCTTGCGTTACAATATTCGCTTTTTCTGCACACAATTCTGATAACTCTTATGTTATTCGATTCGATCACAATATCCGCGTTTACAATTTCCGTGACAATTTTAATAACTTGTTTGTTAAACGAATTTTATTACAATATTCGTTTTAATCTTTCGCATACAGTTTCCGAAGTAAAATATTTTCTATAACTCGAATTTTATTACAATATCCGCATATCCGCATTTAACTTTCTTATATTCTTATATATCTCACGTAAGAATTTTTTTTTTAAAAGTATTTTCATTAATAAAAGTTCGTTGCGATATTCGCCATAAAGTTTCACAAAATTTACACAAAAATATTCGATAACTTATTTTACTCGTACGTTATTCAAAAATGTACAATTGTATATCAAAAGACTGTTTCTCCATTGAAATGTAACGCCACCTCCAACGATGAACTGTACTTTACCGTACGCACTTTATATACCCGTCGTTACTGCTGCTGTTACTGACGCTGATGCTGCTGCTACTGCTACTACTGCTGGTGCTGTTACTGCTACTGCGTCTTCGCCGACGCTGCGCCTTGTTGCTAGCGCTCCTTTCGCCAGCTAGGCTTTGCCACTCGTCCGTTATGCAGTTTGGATACCGCGACCCTTTCCCCAGCTCCTTACCAGGCCCAACAACTTCAACACAGTCGCTACTCGCTGCAACAACAACAACGTCAACAGAAAAAGCTCCACTCACACCGAGGAGAAAAAGTAGGAGTGACGAAAAGTTGGAGTTACTTCAACAAAACATGAAGTAGCAACTTAAGCTTTTCAAAAAGGCATAGACCAGAAGCTTGAGAGGTTAGTAGCAGCACAAGAAAAAATGCTGGCCCTACAAGAAAAATCGGTTGCTATTAAAATGGAAAAGCATTTCATCCAACAATCAAAACACGAGAATTAGACCACGAAATAAATTTGAGCTCAAAACCTTACGAAGAAAATTATTATAAAACTTGGTACATGAAAGTATATATTTTTAGTTTTAAGCATTTAATAATTTTTTTAATTTAATAGAGCTTTATTTATTTTTGAATTTTATTTATTTAGTATTTAAGAAATGTGATAAAAGCAACAAACGTGATTAAACGACTAATAAAAATTAAAATAATGAATTTATATGAACAAAATTTTTGTATTTCAGTTCAGAAGGAAAAAAAAAAGTTTACAAGGGTAAAGACATAGACATTTTCATCTTCAATTTATTAAAGAATACTTTATTTGATCTCTTATTGTTTGGCCGATTGCGGTGAGGCGGATCGCTACCCCGGTGTCGATATCCGTTGTTTGATCAGAATTGCAATTCTGAGGATCATAATTTATTTTAAATTTTATGCAGATGTTGTGTAATGCTGCACAAACGTTAGCAATTCTTGCCACTTTTGTCGGATGGTACCTTCCTCTCTTGCCGTATCGTAAAATTCTCCAGCATCCTTTTAAAATTCCGATTGTTCGTTCGACATACATCTTGCCTTAGAATGAATTTCATTAAACATAGCTTAACTTGAACCATCCGAAGCGTTTCTGTAAGGAGTTATGCACCATGATTCCAAAGGGTAGCCAGAATCCCCTGTTAAAATATAAATAAAATCAATGTGGTAAAAAGAACAAAGTGAAAATATAACTTAAAATCATGAATTTTCATTCCTGTTTTGCTGAAATCGTTCTTCAAAAACTCTTCTCTAGTATTGACAGTTAATAGCCAAAAGTTTGTAAGTGTGATCACATATCTGACAATACAAAATTTAACAAATATACATATATGTATGGCTAAATGAGCGCCGGACCCCCCTCTTAATATAAAACATCTACACCCCACACATACACACCATACTCAACACGTCATCTTTTCATCGCACACACACCAACTCAACACGTCATCTTTTCATCCCACACACACCAACTCAACGCATCATCATCTACACCACACTTTTTACATCACACACGAGGACACCAAACACAATGGACAAAAGGGACTGACGGACGGCGCCGAGCCTCTTTCTCGATCAATCCGTGGGCATATACGCAAAAAAAAAAAGTTTTGGTGAAAAACCCGGAGTTTAAAACAGTTGAAACTAAAAAGTGAAAAACCCGTCGAAAAAACAAAAGAAAAAACAAGTTTTGGTGAAAAAGCGAAACACAACGGTTTAAAACAGTTAAAACAAAAAGTGAAAAACTCGTTGGGAGAAAAAAAAACAAAAAAGATCAAAGTGTCAAAAGTGCAGTGTGGAAATAACATATACAGTAGCGGACAAAAAAAGGGAACACCTAAGAAATGTGAGATTATTTGATTTTATTTAAAAATGTGGACTTACATATATAAAAAAATGTTCATGAAGCTTGGTTTATATAAGTATTCGAAATAAAAATAAATAACATAGTTCGAAAGAAACATTTTCCATTTTTTATTAGAAGCCGAAATAAAGTATTTCCGATATTTAAATTTCTACTATGAAATTTAAAAAAAATGTTCTCAAAACTAAACGCGATACAGTAAAAACTCATTTTTTTTTGTAAATCAGTAATAATAATAGAGACTTCAAAATGTCTTGATTTCAACTAACGACGGTAAAATTTGTGGCGGTATACCGTTATACAAAATGTCTTCAATTAGTCGGTCAAGTTGTGACAAAGTTCTTGGTCTCTTCTTGATTATCCGCGTTTTCATGATGTGCCAAAGGTTTTGTATGGGGTTTATATCAGGACTGTTCCCAGGCCAGTCCAGTGATAAAACATTCAATTCTGCTAAATATTTTTTTATCTGAAAAAAATTAAAATGTGTATTAACCATGTCTTTGTAAAAATGAAAAGTTATTAAGGTAATGTGATATAAAAAAATGTTACTTACCGTTTTGGCTCGATGGCACGCGCAGAATCATTCTGAAAAATTATGTAGTCCATACAGGAAAACTGCTCTTCAATTGGAGGGACCAGGTTTTTCTGTAAGATCTGTTGGTATTTAATGGCGTTAATATTTCCATCAATCAAGGCCAAATATCCAACACCATGATAGGAAAAATATTCCCAAATCATCCGACTCCCCTCCTGCCTGACGGTACGTTTGACACACTCATTACTGAAACGTCTCTTCAAGTAAAACAGAACAAAAAAAAAAAGAAAAAGGGGTTCTAAACCGTACCAGTGAGGATAAAAAGAAAAAAATAATAATAATTGTGCTGTGAAAATAAGAGTGAAGTATTGGGAAAAAAGAAAAACCCGCATAGCAATCAGGGAATCACCACAGCAACAAGCAGCACAAGGATAGGAGAAAGAAGCACAGGCACAATCGCAGGCACAGGCACATACACATAGACACATACGAGTACACTCGTACTATCCCCAAAAGCACCTGGCGGAAATCAAAGTGAGTTGTATCGTCTCCTTTCAATTTTTATATATCATATTCATATGTATGGTTTAAAATCTAAAACCAGTGGCGTAGCTACAATTTCAGGCGCCCGGGGCCAAGGATGTTCTGCCGCCCCCCTTTATCTAGCTAGCTACAAGTTTCATGAGGTGGTTCGAATAAAATTGAATTTTTACAAAATATCTTCGATATTATGTATATAAAATTTAGGAACTAGAAGCCACTCAAATTCTGAAGTTACAAAATTCTCACAATACGGTTTTTGAGGAAATTGATAGTAAATTTAGAAGACATCTTATTAAGAGCCATAGAAAAAATCCATTTTCGCCCAATATCTTGTACACTTTTGACACAATTTGCAAGAATTTTTGCCCGAATTGGAGTTTTTAAATACCATTTTTGAAAATTTGGAAAAATAAAAGAATTTGTTACATTCAAAGCATAGGGTAACTGTGAGAGTGACACGTCGTTAGACAAAGGTAGAAAAGTGCATCTTTAAGTTCTATCACTATTTTTATGAAAGATATAAGACAAATTCATAGACTGAAGAGTATTCGAGTAAAAATTAATATTTTTCATTGTTATTCAGATTATTACATTGTGAGTGTACAACGTCTATCTTTTGTAATAAATTCTGTAAAAAAATTTGTTGAAGTATTTTTCTGAATATTAAAAAACAGCGTAGATCGTTTTGCCGCCCCCAAGACGTTGCGCCCGGGGCGACGGCCCCCTTCGAAAATATATATATAAAAATTCAAGTATTTACTTGCGAAATTTCCGGCAAGACCTCTTATACTTAATCAAGTATAAGCAGGATTGCTTAAAATAAGCTACGGCAATCAGAAAAAAAAAACAAAAAGCGTATGTGCGAATTAAATTTTATACCATTCATACATGTGTACATATACTTATTTCACGTATATTTCTATGACATACAAAGAGCATAACTTGCTCTTTCGCTAGTTCAACTTTAACCGTACTCAAGTCAATATACATACATATTTCAAAATATATACTGTATTTATATGTACATACTAAATCAGAATATCATTAAATTTTCTTTTCTTTTCGCGGCCTCTTCTCACTGCAAACATATATACATACATATGTATATGCGGCGCAGACATATAAATTATATACTTGCTAACAAGTGAATTTGCGAAAATCAACCGCAGTCGGTTAATTCTCTTTTCGTGGTTTCTTCGTAAAACACTATAAAAAAACAGATAATCAGTGGGTAGTAAGTGGGTAGTTTGCCATAGGCCGCGTGAAGATTCTACCCACTTTTGCCCTCACACGTACGTATACATGTGATCATACATCTCTTTTGCGCTCATTCAGCAGTGTCAAAAAAGTATATCTGTCCTGCTCTAATATCCCCAATCGACGGCTGATGCAGGGTTGCATTTTTTGATTCCTGCTTTAAAAATTTCTTAAAATTTCAAAAACTTTATAATTTTTAAATTATTAATTTTATTATTTTTAATACATATTTACATAAAATTGTAATATATTGCAAATAAATATATTAACGGTAATATTGTGTAAATAAAAATATATTTAATTTAAAAAAATAATTTCATCTGAAAAAAGATTAATTAAAGAAAAGAATTATTAATAGCTGAAAATAAAACAGTGAAAAAAGATTATAAAGACAAATACCTGAAAATAAAATAAAGGTTATTAAAACCTGAAAATAAAAGATTGAAAAAAGATCATAAAAGACAAATACCTGAAAATAAAATAAAGGTTATTAAAACCTAAAAATAAAAGAGTGTGGCTAAATGAGATCAGTTTGTGATTCTGCAATTTAGTGGAAAATCGAAATTAAAATATCGAATAAAAAAAATTGTAATTACCCCCATATTTGTGATCATTTGTAAAAGGATTAAAAACCAAGCGAATTAAATTGAATTGAAATACCCTTATAAGCGACACGGGTGTATTATTTAAAGAAGTGGAAGTGGTAAGTGTGTCAAAGACAAAAGTGAAGTGGGCACCAACTCAAACAGTGCTACTTTAAACATTGGTCCTTCGAGCCGCTAAGGGAGGCACTATTGGAAAGAAAAAAAAAAAAACAAATATACAAAAACTATAACAAAATAAAAGGTTCGGTGACATATACATATATATCAAAAAAAAAAACTCAGTTTGAAAAAAAAATTTTATTTATAAAAAAAATCTATATATTATTCTAAGACAAGGCGCTTATTTCCAGAGATCTAAAAAACGTACAGAGACAAATAATACATCAAATTAAAGTGTGCGATCTGAAACTTTGCACAAATTTTACAGATTTTAAATTCATTGAACCACTTTTGATATATTTGCGTTTAAAGTTTTCAATTTTTAATGATGCCAATGATGCCACTGCTGAAAAATATTAACTTGGGTATTTAATAAATTATACAAAACACTAAATTAAACACTTTGAAAATGCATACATACATATATATGTAAATGCTAAAATGCAAAATTATTAATTAATTTACATAAACATTTATTTTGCCAAAATATGTTCGCACAGTTTCATTTCACACTAATTTCGTCAAGTAATTATAGCGCTGCTTTTCTGGCATCCCGCCTTTTTCACTAACTGCTGGTTGACGGCACCCTGATTGTGTTTTGTTGCCAGCTCAGAAAACAGATCAACTGCAAGCGAGAGAGCAAGAAAAGAGATTCTAATCAAGTTATCTATGACTATAAGAGAATGACGAATATTACAAATTACAAATGTTTGCTTTGGCATGTGCACTGGTACATAAATACATATGCATGCGCTAAGGCGCTATCTACGATTTGACATGCGCTCTCTTCTATGTTGCACGAATATGTATGTACGAGCTAAGGAACACTGCGCTTTGACATGCGCGCTCTACTTTGTTTTATATTCACACATACATACTTACAAACATATGTATGTATATACATATGTATGGGCGAAGACGCAAGTGCAAAATCTAACAGAAATATTGTTGTCGGCGTTATTTTGATTAGAAGTGTTATTGCGTTAGGTAAGCTTTGAGTCAGTTCAGTTTTCTTCCAAAAGTCAAGGCAGCTATTACCAGCGAATACATACATACCACATCGAATTTCAGTTCAGATTCAGATTAATTATTAAAAATAAAATGCCAAACCAAAGGCGAATTAGACGAAAAAGGAGTTTAACAGGTCGAAGAGAAGAGGTGAATGTTTTAAAAGTAAAAAGGAATTTTTAATTGTTAATGTATGTATGTATATGAATTGACCTGTTTTATTAGAGCCGTAGTCATGCAGGATTTATGGCAAGTTATTTCAAAGCTGCCCTAAACTCCATAGTTCTTCCGCAGTATAGTTCGCTTGGGGGTTATGTTTACACTGTAAAGCAAAACATTTCGGAAGTGAAAAGGTACCTGTACTTTTCATTGTTTTATATTCGTAATATATGTATATATGTACATACTTATTGTCTTAATATTTGGTTGAAATTGTTACTAGGTAAGAAATGGCTTTACGACATGTTGTCATGGCGGAAAAGTTAAACTTCAAGAATTACGTGTACCTGAGTTTTTGAAAGCTGTGTTAGAAAATGAATTTGAGCCCTTGGCGGGGACACTATTTGGAGAATAATCGGCAGCTAAATAGTTCGTTTGCTTTTGCATCATTCGAAGCGAAAATTGCGGAGCCTACAGGTCGCGGACCTTATTGCTTCCGAATACATGGATCAATATATCATAGGGTAGGTCCATTGCATGCAGATCATCCTTCAGAATGCTCCTACGCCCAGCTGTTTATTCTTGACACGGATCAAGCAACTGATATAAGGGCACAACATAATTCAAACTGCGATAGGTATTTGCTGAGAGAAATCCACGAAATGCTTTCAAATATTAACCCCTTGGCAAATGAGTATAAGCATATGGCGCAGGTTGAACGCGAAGAGGAACAGAGGCCAGAGAAGAAAATCGCAATGCTCGCCGAATTAGCATGCTACTTTTGCTTAGATCGATTATTACGTGATATTCACCAAAATGAAATACCTTTTGGTGGAAAGGTTATTTTATTAGGTGGTGATTTCAGGCAAGTTCTTCCTGTGGTGCCCAATAGCTCACGCGCCGCTATAGTTGGTAATTGTTTGAAACGGTGCTCACTTTGGAAATTTTTAGGTGTCTCAAACTCTCAACGAATATGCGTTCTAAAGAATCCTTATACAACAGTTTTCTTTTGCGTGTTGGAGAAGGTCGAGAGCTCTCTCCAGAGTCGAAAATCAATATACCAGAAGAGATAATTTTGCTAAATGAAAATTTAGTGGATTAGGTATTTCAGCCTCAGTCTGGTGTTATTAATCAAAACCATTTGAAGGATCGGGCAATTTTGTGTCCAAAAAATGATCACTGTACGATAATAAATAGCGAAATAGTAAATATGTTGCCCGGTGAAGAAAGGGTATATTATAGCGTGGATACTGTCGTTTCCGAAGATCCTCAAGAGCATGTCGGATTTCCTACAGAATTTCTAAACTCCCTTAATTTCAGTGGAGTAGCGCCTCATGAGTTAAGGCTTAAGGTTGGAACAGTTGTGATGTTAATCCGCAATCTTAATACATATGAAGGGTTGGTCAATGGGACTCGCTTGATAGTAAAAGCAATACATTGTAATTGTTTGGAGGTCGAAATTTTAACCGGTGAATCACAAGGGAAACAAATTTTATTGCCCCGTATAAATTTACAGCCCAGCGAATCAACACTTCCTTTTATTTTAAAGCGTCGCCAATTTCCAATAATTGTAGCATTCGCAATAACAATAAACAAATCTCAAGGGCAGACTCTAGCAAGAGTTGGTGTTTTCCTCAAGGAGGATTGTATTACGCATGGCCAGCTGTATGTCGCATTGAGTCGAGTACGATCTTCTCAAGATATCAAAGTTAAGACTTACGACCAAAATAAAACCACTACGAATGTAGTTTTCCATGAAGTACTTGAATAAATTGAGTTTTTATAAAAACTCAAAGGACGATGTCTCATCGATACAACCTCGTCATGCACAGCTCAGGGCACACTATCTGAGGCCACGGTACACAGCATTTCAACAATCGATCGCTCAATCTGTCCTGGTGCACATTACACCAAATACCTGCAATTACTCAACCAATTCATCGACATAACTCATCCCAGCACCAATCCTGTCACAGCCACTGACAGTCAAGTCACTCATCACATTGAGACAACTGGGCCACCAGTATTTGAGCGCCCACGACGTCTCACCGGCGAGGAACTACAAATAGCTAAAGATGACTTTGACCTCCTGCTACATAATGGCGTGATCTGTCCATCGAGCAGCCCATGGGCCAGCCCTATCCATATGGTGCCAAAGAAAACAGGTGGATGGCGCACCACAGGTGACTATCGAAAACTAAACGCAAATACAGTTCCAGATCGATATCCAGTCCATCATGGGGATGACATTCTCCAGCGTCTCCACATTCCGTTTCTCCGTCTTCTCCACCATCGACTTAGTCAGGGCTTACCACCAGATACCCATGGCCAAGTCAGACATTGCCAAAACAGCTGTAACCACCCCTTTTGGACTTTTCGAATTTCTGGGTATGCCACCCGGACTACGCAATGCCACGCAGACTTTTCAGAGACATATGGACAACATCCTCAGAGGTTTAGACTTCGTGGGATGCTTCATAGTTGATCTGATTGTCTATTCTCAGTCCCACGAACAGCACCTACGACATCTCACCACCATCTTTGAAGTCCTGCGTGCACATCATCTCACCATCAATCCAAAGAAGTGCCAGTTTAGCAAGTCTGAAGTCAGTTATTCTATTATTTTTCTATTACTTCATTCTCTGTATATTCTTGAAAATTTACAGTTTCCAACTGAATTCCTATTCTTAGTTTACAGTTTTAAGAAGCATCACGCCGTCAAGAATACAAGTGTTTTAAGATCTCTTTAATAAATAATCGTTTTAAAATGAAATGTGGTGTTGTAATATTTCCACACATGTGTATGTATAAAGCTCTCAAAGTCCCTTGAAGCGGCACAAAGTGAGTGTATCAACTCCATTTATTATTTTAAATTATTTGTACTTAGTTGCACATATATATGTTGAAAGTTACAGTTGATCTCTCTAAAAACTGTATACTCTGATAAAATGCCTACTTATGCTTACATTTGTGTTTCTAAACACACAACATTAAAAAACCGCACAAAAAAAAAACAATTTTCAAGTATTCACTTGACAACATTTTCCGGCAATACCCCTTATAGTCAACAGTATAAGCAGGATTGCGCAAAAAGTAAGCTAGGGCAATTGCGAAATTTAAAAGAGAAAAGAAAAATAACAAAACCAAACATACATATACGCCCAAGAGTCCCCACTTACATATGTATATACCTATTACATACCGAAGCAAAGGCGGAAACTAATACAACATACGCCCACATGTATGTATAAACAGCATTATTAAAATTTTACATATTAACAAAAAGTGCATACCTGCACTTAATCGATTTTCTATTCTCGCGTTATCCGTACGGCAAATAATATACACACATACAACATACGGTATACAATTTGCCTATGCCGGTATATACAACGTACATAGGGTACACAATTAAAGTAAAATTTCACAAATTTTACACAATTCCGGAAAAATAAAGCGGTAAATGCGAAATTTTAATTTATTAAAAATTTTAAAATTTGCTAATTAAAAAACAAAAAAAAAATATATTATCTGAAATTATTAAAGAGGATGGCAATATTTGGAATGGATTTATATACTGCCAATCCTGAAACAATATTTTAAAATATTTGCAAAAAACGGTGCGTGGAGTCCCTACGCGCGGATGAAGTTATACTTCTTAGTGATATTCCAAGAAATTCATATCATTTTCTATGAAAGAAAACTAGAAAACTTAAATTCACATTTTATAAATTTATTATCTCCCCGAGCATCCCTTTGCCAACAAATCGTCTTTTCGCGACGATGGCAAAAGCCAAAAATCATAAATTGCACAACTTTCTGGTGCTTCTCGCAAAAATCTGCGTCGATATGTATTCACGATCATACGTATACATACATACATATTTACGCATGTTTGTAGGCGAAGCTGCTACAGCGACAAGGGGTGACAATCGGTGGCCATTACTTTACTTATGCCATAGAAATTCTATTGCTACGAACATGGAAATGACAACGAAATAATGCCAATATGCATATTTCTAAAGGTCATTAATTTCTTTGAAGAAATGAAAGGAATGAATGATCCTGAGAAGTATAGTCTTAACTTTTCAACGGCCAACGCAGAGCATTTCAACCAAAAGGAATTCATTCATTAAAATCACCACTCAGAAGTCGTTTTATCGTTGTAAGCGAACGATTTTCGAAGAAACATCATTTCTAATATGCCACAAGACAAAATAGAAATGAACTTCTTAAACCTCACGCTGTCAGATAAAACGATATACCTCGTCATCGCGGGTCGATTTCCAAAAATGTAAATGAAGACTAACTACAGAAATAATCCTGTAAAGTATAGCCATAATTTTTCAACGGCCAACGCAGGTATTTCAATAAAAGGGCACATAAAATAGTTGAGAATTCGCAGAAATGAAAGACAAAGGAAAGAAAAAGGAGTATAACTTCAATAATGAACAAGCATACAAACTTACATATGCGCAGCAGCAGCAAGGAAAGAGGTAACAATCGGCGATCCATTGTATATTTCTTTCATGCATAACCAAACCATAATTAGGACATTGCAATTCAAGTGTCAATGGTGGTGTTGGTGGTAAGCGCTTCAAAAGTGACGACGGGCACGTAGGTACGTAGGTTCGAATCTTCGATCGAAATCTGTGATCTTATTTTATAATCACTCATTTTAAATATATAAAAGATTTACCTAAACATTATGATGATATTTTCATGATTCATACGCAATGTACGAATGTAAGCAATTTCGTTTTGCCGTCGGCATTTCAATTTCTCATGCTTCGATTTTTGCTTTCAACTAAGAAATCGCTTGTATGTATGTATGTACATATGTGCAATATATGCCTTTGCGTTTTGCCGTCGGCATTTCCATATTGACATGCAAAAGTAATTATGTATTTCATTGTTTCGTTTTGGCCCAATTTTGTATACTAAGACAAGTGTCAAAAATTGCGCCAAAATCAAATATATTATGTATTCATATGTAAATATGTTTTAAACTTTACATAAAATTGAAGTGTCAATAATTGCGCCAATTTTCATAAAGTTGGAAATTTTGCGCGAATAAGACGTGTGCGGTTAAGTCGTGAGTTTTACTTATATTAATTAATTTGAAAGTGCCGAAAAATGCGAAACGACATTTCAATAAACTTAAATAAATTTAAGTAAATTTACATGTATTTTCATTTATATTTAATTGTCAATAAATTTTTTAAAAATTATTTGCCCTAGTTGCCCATTTTTTATTTTCTCACACATTTCAGCCGATTTTTGTATAGAAATTTGATCGACGTAGAAGCAAAATGCGAAACAATCATACATACATATATTATGTCGTTTGCACATTTGTCTGTATGTTTGCGAAAGCAAATGTTCTACAAACGCATATTTCTATACTTAAACAAAATTATTAGAACCGTCGTATGTTTCTTATGTACATGCATAACCAAACCATACTTAAGTCAGCGCAACCTAAGTGTCAATGGTGGTGTTGGTGGTAAGCGCTTGGAGAGTCAAGATGATACCACAGGCCTCAGGTTCGAATCTCGACAGAATAAATTTTTAATTTTTTGCTTTTAACATCGTATACTATACAAATAAATATTTTTCTTACTAATAGAAATTAAATTTATCACAGCAATATTATGTATATGTATATTATGTATATTGCTGTGATAAATTTAATTTCTATTAGTAAGAAAAATATTTATTTGTATAGTATACGATGTTAAAAGCATACATCTTCTATCCTATTCTTGTGTATCTGCACATGCTCATATAGTGTATGTATACGCATGTGCGCGTTCAGAAATTGAAATCATATTTTCATCACTTATCAATATACTTATTACATGTGCGCGCATTGACTTGCATGTTCATACATTCATATATACTTATATGTACATATATTTGCATACATTGCCAAACAAATAATGCACAAGCATACAAACATACATATGCGTACACATATGAATATGTCACCAACAAAAATTGATCTTCACAAGTCAATATGGCAGCAAATTGGCGTGAAGAACAAGTGTAGTACATTTTACAACAAAAACGATTTCATTCATGAACGCAGGCGCAAATTCCACAAGCGATCTCGCTTCATTCATAAAAACAGAGGCCGTAACATCTCCCCGAGCATACATTTGCCAACAAGTCGTCTTTTCGCGACGATGGCAAAAGCTAAAAATCATAAATTGCATAACTTTCTGGTGCTCGCAAAAATCTAATTGTTCTCAGTTTTCCCTCGAAATCTAAAATCGTCGCGAGCTGTGTATCATGGCGATAAAAATTATTTCAGCGCTGCGAGTTCATCGCAATTTTTCAATTTGAAAAAATCTGCGTCGATATGTATTCACGATCATACGTATACATACATACATATTTACGCATGTTTGTAGCTGGCTGCTACAGCGGCAAGGGGTGACAATCGGTGGCCATTACTTTACTTATGCCATAGAAATTCTATTGCTACGAATATGGAAATGACAAAGGAAATAATGCAAATATGCATATTTCTAAGGTCATTAATTTCTTTGAAGAAATGAATGATCCTGCAGAAGTATAGTCTTAACGCTTCAACGGCCAACGCAGAGCATTTCAACCAAAAGGAATTTATTCATTAAAATCACCACTCAGAAGTCGTTTTATCCGTTGTAAGCGAACGATTTTCAGAAGAAACATCATTTCTAATATGCCACAAGACAAAATTAGAAATGAACTTCATTAACCTCACGCTGTCAGATAAAACGATATACCTCGTCATCGCGGGTCGATTTCCAAAAAATGAACCAACGTAGGGTATTTCAACAAAAGGGCACATAAAATAGTTGAGAATTCGCAGAAATGAAAGACAAAGGAAAGAAAAAGCAGTATAACTTCAATAATGAACAAGCATACAAACATACATATGCGCAGCAGCAGCAAGGAAAGAGGTAACAATCGGCGATCCATTGTATATTTCTTTCATGCATAACCAAACCATAATTAAGACAACGCAATACAAGTGTCAATGGTGGTCTAGGTGGTAAGCGCTTCAAAAGTTACGACGAGCACGTAGGTACGTAGGTTCGAATCCCAACAGAATTGATTTTTTAATTGAATATGTCACCAACCAAAAATTGAAACATTGTTCTACAAAAACAACAACAGCATAAGCATGGCAACATTGTGTTGTTGGTAGAAAAGCCGAGCTGTTAGCCGAAAGAAACGAACAAACGATCGCCGATTGTCACCGCTTCGCTTGCTGCTCGAACATCTTCGAACATCTTCGCAGACAAGGTTGCGTAGATTCATATTGAGCAAGGTTGCGTAGATTCATATTGAGCGAATTAGGTTGCAATTGGGAACGGATATTTTTCTTTTGAAAACAACTCAAGTATTGCCTTCAGGACGGCTTCAAGTCAGAATGCCCTTTAAAGCTGACCGTAAGTTACTCGGTCACTCTTATGAAACCGCAATTCAGCGGTTTCAGGCCGTGGAGAGAAGAACTTTGAAAGATCCAGAACTTCGTAAAATGTATCTGGACTTTATGAATGAATACAGAACACTGGGTCACATGAGCCCAACGACCAATAAGATCCCGAGTGAGCCACACTATTTCATTCCGCATCAATGCGTTTTAAGACCCGCTTCGAGTTGTACTTCATCTCAAATTTCAATGAATGAACTTTTGATGGTAGGCCAAACCATACAATAAGAATTGTATTCAACTCTTCTTCGTTTTCGCTTACACAAGTCAGCTTATTGTGTTGAGAGAGCATCTCTCAGAGCATATTTAAATTTTTCGACTTAACACCGTCACTTACGGCACTACGCCTGCACCATTTCTCACAACACGGTGTTTACAAATGCTCAGTGATGCCAATACAATGAAATATCCACTCGGTTCATTGGCCATCAAAAGAAACTTTTATGTTGATGATTTATTAACAGGGTCCGAAAATTTTGCGTCTCTAGATTTTTTGAGATGTGAGGGAATACAAATATTAAACTCGCCCGGATTCACCTTAACGAAATGGTTTTCGAACCACCCTAATTTTTTAGACAGTGATTGCACTGTAAAGTCATTAAGCTTTAATGACAAAAGTTCCATTAAATCGTTAGGAATCCATTGGTTGCCGAAAGAGGATTTGTTTCGCTTTGTTTTAGATGATAATTTTAATGATCTGCGAGCCACTAAATGGAACATATTGTCAGTGTCCGGCCGCCTTTTCGATCTTCTTGGATTATTAGCCCCACTAGTTACCAAAGCAAAAATCTTATTGCAAGAGCTTTGGATCCAAAAACTAGATTGGCATGAGTCGATTCCATTGCTGACAGAATTTCAAAGCCAACCTACTGCAGCTGTCATCAATTAGCATTCCACGGTGATTGAACCAGGTCCAGGTGATTGAACTTTCTGAGTTTGCCAGGGAAATCCAAAATCTGACTAAAGGCACGACGCTACCCGCAAACTTGCAAAATCTCAACCCGTTCTTACATGACTACTTGGATATGTCGCTTTCCTTTAAATTAATCCGAGAAGGATGTCGCCTATTAAATGCACTTCTCCCACACGATGCCAAATTCCCATTATTACTGATTAAAAATTCGCATTTCGTTATCACTTCCTTACGGTTCCTGCACTTTCGAAATCACCACGCTGGGGCAGAAGCGTTGGTTGCGCTTCTTCCAGAACGCATATGGCTAATTAATACCAGAGAAGCTTACAGTAGAACCGCAAGAAACTGTACACACTGCTTTCATTACAAGCCGGAGTTGCGAAACCAAATAATGGGAAAAGTTGAAAGACTTCGAGCGTTACGACCTTTTCTGATATGTGGCGTAGATTTTTGTGGTCCTATATATACAACTTTAAAAATACGTGGACGACCACCCGTAAAAACTTAAACAGCAGTTTTCGTTTGCTTCACTTCAAAACATTAGTACATTTAGAATTCGTCTCGGACCTATCTACTAATTATTTAATTTTCGCCCTCAAAAGGTTCATTGGTCACCGAGGGATGCCACAGAAAATATTCAGCGACAACGCAACCAACTTTGTCAGCGCCGACCGCAAGCTGCGCGAGCTGAAGGAGGCTTTTCTAGCGCAAGCCCCAGAACTAATGGGATTCGCCGTCGAAGAAGGATTCAGCTTCGGCCTTATATCACCCAGGGCGCCGCACTTTAGCAGATTATGGGAGGCGACGGCGAAGTCCACCAAGCATCTGGTCGTTCGCGCACTCGGCAACGCTCTACTCACGACGGAGGAGATGTCAACACTACTGGCCGAAGTGGAGGCCATCCTCAATTCTCGACCCCTAACACCGTTGAGCTAGGATCCCAACGCCGGCGAGACACTAACCCCAGCGCATCTACTGATAAGGTGCTCCTTGCGAGCATTACCTCCTCAGTGGACCCAATTCGTTGCTGCGAGATATGGCAACTTGTTTGCTCTCTTAAGCAACAGTTTTGGCGACAGTGGTCTAAAACATACATGACGGGCCTTCAAGAACGCAACAAGTGGCTGCACCCCACACGCAATTTGTAGCTCAACGACCTCGTCCTCGTCCACCAAGACGGCAAGGTATTCATAAACTCGCATTACTGCCCATGGATGTTGAAGGATCCTGATCCTGTCAAGGTGGCCGGTGTTGCGTTAATCGACTTATGTATGTCCAAAGCTAAAATGAAAAAGCATTAAGTTAAAATTAAATACATTTTTTAAACATTACATTTGAATTATAAAGTTTTCTTTTTATTTTGTAAAAATACTTACCCTAATAATATTAATCATACATACATATTTAATTGCCAACTGTTTTATCCCGTTAGCTTAAGTTTTAGGATACGTGAAATATGAACTGGAATAAAAATTTTAATTGTACTTAAACTGAAATCGAGATCGCACGCCTTTCTATTTTTTCGATAATTTTTCGTCGCAAGTTTAAGTGTTCGGCACAGGCAATTGGTTAATTTCTGTGTAGTGAAATATTTAAAAAAATGAATAAACAAATACGCATCCCAGAACAATTTTAGGTCTCAAAAACGTTTGAGAAATTTCACGTACTCTTATAACCACTCGTTAGAATCAACACCAATTGCTTATCTTCTGCGTATGGTCAACGCATTCCTCTCTTCGAAAGCTTTAGCATGCTTGATCGCGTCCTCAATACAAAGCGCGACTAAGACACTTCCTTTCGCGCTACAAAGGTCAGTGGTCGAAGATTGGAAATTTATAAAAAATAAATTTTGAAGTTATACTTCTTATACGAGTTCGGAAAAGGTTGCGATAAATTCAGGTTGCGCAACCTTGCTTAATATGAATCTACGCAACCTAGCTCAATATGAATCTACGCAACCCCTTGCTCAATATGAATCTACGCAATCTTGCTCAATATGAATCTACCCAACCTTGTCTGCGAAGATGTTCGAGCAGCAAGCGAAACGGTGACAATCGGCGATCGTTTGTTCGTTTCTTTCGGCACAGCTCGGCTTTTCTACCAACAACACAATGTGGCCATGCTTATGCTGTTGTTGTTCTTTTAGAACAATGTTTCAATTTTTGGTTGGTGACATATTCAATTAAAAAATCAATTCTGTTGGGATTCGAACCTACGTACCTACGTGCTCGTCGTAACTTTTGAAGCGCTTACCACCAACACCACCATTGACACTTGAATTGCGTTGTCTTAAGTATGGTTTGGTTATGCATGAAAGAAATATACAATGGATCGCCGATTGTTACCTCTTTCCTTGCTGCTGCTGCGCATATGTATGTTTGTATGCTTGTTCATTATTGAAGTTATACTGCTTTTTCTTTCCTTTGTCTTTCATTTCTGCGAATTCTCAACTATTTTATGTGCTCTCTTGTTGAAATATCCTGCGTTGGTCCATTTTTTGGAAATCGACCCGCGATGACGAGGTATATCGTTTTATCTGACAGCGTGAGGTTTAAGAAGATCATTTCTGATTTTGTCTTGTGGCATATTAGAAATGATGTTTCTTCGAAAATCGTTCGCTTACAACTAATAAAACGACTTCTGAATGATGATTTTAATGAATGAATTCCTTTTAGTTGAAATGCTCTGCGTTGGCCATTGAAAAGTTAAGACTATACTTCTCAGGATCATTCATTTCTTCAAAGAAATTAATGACCTTTAGAAATATGCATATTCGCATTATTTCGTTGTCATTTCCGTATTTGTAGCAATATAATTTCTATGGCATAAGTAAAGTAATGGCCACCGATTGTCACCCCTTGCCGCTGTAGCAGCTTCGCCTACAAACATGCGTAAATATGTATGTATGTATACGTATGATCGTCAATACTTATCGACGCAGATTTTTGCGAGAAGCACCAGAAAGTTGTGCAATTTATGATTTTTGGCTTTTGCCATCGTCGCGAAAAGACGATTTGTTGGCAAAGGCATGCTCGGGGAGATAATAAATTTATAAAATGTGAATTTAAGTTTTCTAGTTTTCTTTCATACAAAATGATATGCATTTCTTGGAATATCACTCAGAAGTATAACTTCATCCGCGCGTAGGGACTCCACGCACCATTTTTTTAGTATCTTACGTAGGCACATAAACACGCACATATACAAGGTCATCAACCTTTTTCTCATTTTACATTATCGCTCGTATACGCAAGTATTTACTAACGAGTACGAAACATTAAATAAAATAAAAAACAAAAACAAGAACAAACTAATAGCTAAAGACATAAGCACCGGGAACAAATAAAACGAAATACGCCTTCGTTATTTGATACATTGCGTATACAACAAAAATAAAAAAACCGCCTATCTTAAAGATTCAAACGTATTTATTGTTACCAGATATATACTGAGAGAAGATTTTCCTTTCTCATATTTTCAATTTTTACCTATTGTCTAAATGAACGGAGATTCTAAGGAATCTAAATCGATTCAATATCTGAAAGTACAAAAAATGATTTCTGAAGAAAAGAGCCCATGTACACCAGCTGAAGCTACACACTCTAAGCAAGGTGCTACAAAGCAAAAAAAAATTAAAGATATTTCATATACTAAATTTATTGCAGAGAGTGACAGTCTAATTCGTTACTGCACTCGATTTTCATCTTCACCGATTCATGACAATTCTGAATCAGTATTAGAAATAAAAAAAGAAAATCTAAGCAATTTCTGGACACGTCTCCAAGCTGCGTATGACGCAATTCTAGAATCTGACGAATCAGATCTTCCGGAAAATTTTAAATCCTCGGCTTGCTCCAAATACGAAAACTGCTTAGACCAGTACGAGAACACGAGAGCTATGATCTCTGATCAATTGAGATTAATTAAAGCAATTACACCTACTCCACAATCGAGAGTAGAGCTGCCACAAATTCAAAGCCATGAGGCGAGTTTAGGCATTCACCTTAAAATGCAAGTATGCGATACAGAAATTATTCCTGGAGGTTATGAACAATTGCCGTCCTGCCGGGACACGTTTACGGCCGTGTACATAAACCAATTATCTCAAGCGCAAAAATTGTATCACCTGCGATACAAAACAAAAGGTCAAGCAGGCGTAATAGTCAAACAGTTTGCTCTTAATGACGAAAGTTTCAATTACATATTCTTGGGAAGCTCTAAAAGCTTGTTACGAAAACGAAAGAATATTAGTCGACAAACAAGTCACAATATTAATGAATCTACCAAAAATTCAGAAAGAACTTGTCAGAAAGAATTTATAAAACTTCAATCCACTGTTTCAAATTGCTTGCGACACAGAATATTCCCACAGACAATTGGGACCTCATTCTGGTGAATATATGCACATCCGCATTACCAGAAAAATCGTTACTTCTGTGGGAGCAATCGCTCTCATCACGAAGAAAGTGCCCAACGTGGCAACAAATGAACGATTTCTTAACTACCCAATATGAAATTACGGAAAGGGTTGATAAATAAATGGTCAGAACTAAAAACGCTCAACACGACCTAAATCGAAGCTTCATTAGACCCCAAGCGAGTAACAACAACAACTTAAATCGTAGTTTTTTCAAAACACAAGCGTTCACATCCGAACAAAATAAACATACGTCATGCGAACTGTGTAAAGGAGGGCCTAGGCTGAAATCTTGCGAGACATTTAAAAAACTAAACATTAACGAAAGAAACAATTTTGTAAGAACAAAAAAACTTTGTACCAACTGTTTGTCACATGCGCATGCGCTCAAAGATTGCGAAAGCAAATTTAATTGCGTTTACTGCCATAAACGACATAACTCAATGCTTCACATTACAAATTTTTCCAGCTTCGGTCAAAATAACGCTAATGTTAAAAGAGCTACGGGATTAGTTGCAACAGCAAATCCCGACTTACAAAATTCCAAAAATTACCAAGAAGCGCCATGCTGCTCAAAGGCCTTAAAAACTCAGACGCTACACAGCGAAAACCAAAGCAGTGTATTATTACCCACAGCAGTGGTCTCCATCGAGCACCGAGGAGAACTGTTTAAACTTAGGGCCTTAATAGGCCAAGGATCTCAACGATCTTTTATAGCGTCAAGGGCACAAAGTAGGCTACAACTGACAACAAAACTAGCTAATTTTGAAATTACGGGAATGGGCGGAAGAGTAGTTCAAAACTCTAATAAAATCTGCCCCATTACCCTCTTTTCCTCCCAAGCGGATAAGCGCATACAAGCAGAAGCTATAGTCTTACCGCAACTAACACTCACACCTAAAGCTAGCAGATCCAAACTGCAACACCCCCGCTCAAATAGATATTCTATTAGGCAGCGATCTCATACCACAAATTATTCTCGAAGGTGTTGAGAAAATTACAAAAACACTTCTGGCGCAAAATACCATTTTCGGATGGGTCCTAAGTGGACTAGTCGCGGAACCAGTCACAACAATGACAACTCAAGTTGAGGAAATCTCAAACGAGTACCTCAATACTCAACTGAAGAAATTTTGGGAGTTAGAAGAACTCCCCCCCATATCAATCACAACCCCAGAAGATTGATATTGGGAGGATTTTTACAAATCCACAACTACTCGATTAGATAATGGCCGGTACGTCGTACGACTACCAGACAAAAAAACCACAAAGGTAAGAGTTGTCTTTAATGTATCAAAATCATCAAATTCGGGGAACTCCCTAAATGACATTTTATTTACGTGACCCACGCTTCAGCCAGATTTAATGCTCCTCATACTAAATTGGCGTATATACAAATACGTTTTCAATGGGAATGTTGAGAAAATGACACTCCACGAACTGGCAGAAGAAACAAAGTCAGAATTTCCTCTGGCAACACAAGTGTTGAAAACACAAACGTATGTAGACGACATTTTGTCTGGAAGCCACAATCTTCCACAGGCATACGAGTCACTAGTACAAGTGACACAAGCGCTCAATACAGCAGGGTTTCCGTTGAAAAAGATAACGGCGAACCACCCTAATATTTTAAAAGACATAACTAAAGAAAATCTATTAGACACTAATTTCCTTAAATTCGAAAGGGAAGCACAACAAAAACTTCGGGGATACAATGGAATGCGATATCTGACCAGTTTTCATACACTAATGAGTCAATATCCGAACTATCAGCTATAACAAAGAGGCAAACAAGTGAAACCACTTCGTTTAGAAAAGCGTTCCCAGTTCGCGGGTAATCTGAATGATATCTCACAGATACAAATCCCACGATGGATAAATTATGCCCCAGAGCACAAAGTCGAACTATGTACATGGCTTCTGTGATGCCTCTGAAAAGGCATACTGTGCCACCATCTATGTGCGCACACAATCTGATACAGCGACCACCAGTAACCTACTGGTAGCCAAGGCAAAGGTGGATCCGCTAAAAACAATAAGTCTGCCACGACTGGAACTATGTGGTGCGCTACTACTAGCCAAACTCGTATCCATGGTGCAAACGCATCTAAATATGACCAAATATAAATTGTATCTCTGATCTGATTCTGAAATTGTATTAGCCTGATTAGAAAAACGTCCACATGCATGAAAGACGTATATTTCCAATCGAACGTCTCAAATCCTTGACCTAGTGGGATCAGCCACTTGGCGACACGCGGCCAGTGCTGACAATCCTGCCGACCTAGGTACAAGGGAATGCAAGCCTCTGCACTTTGCAACCACCACTCTTTGGTGGAATGGCCCTCGATGGTTAATAGAATCCCCCGATTCTTGGCCACTATCGCCTATACGCAATATAATTGCCCCCGAAAGTCGAAACATCGACTCCTTTCACACGATATTGAATGATACTGACATCCTTGACCGATTTTCATCATACCCTCGAGCACTCAGAGTAATCGCTTATATGTTCAATTTCATCAAGCGACTCAAAATTAGAGTGAAGGGAGAGCACACGCTATACTCCCAAAGCGATACATTGACGCACCTAGACCTAGAAGAGGCAAAGGTCGCTCTTATCACTTATACTTAGTCGCTTCCTCCGGATCGCTGCAACTTCGCTCTGCCTTTCACCATTACAGGTGTCGACTTTGCTGGGCCTTTTCAGATAAAGGCGTCCATGCTAAGGTCTCCCACACTAATTAAAGACTATGTGGCTGTCTTTGTCTGTTTTACGACAAAAGCAGTGCACCTCGAGCTATGTACTAGTCTGACAAAAGAGGCTTTTCTCTCGGCATTTGCTCGCTTCGTCGGACGACGTGGTTTTCCGTCCAAACTTATGAGCGACAATGGAAAAACCTTTATCGGGGCTCATAGAGCCACAGAAAAACAGTTTGTGGACTTTATTAAACAAGTCTCTCCTGAGATTGTACAAAAGTACGTTCAACCCGGCATTAATTGGCAATTCATCCCCCCAAGAGCTCTGTTCACTGCACTTATTTTGGGGGGAATACTTACGCTTGGATCCCTTTGTGGGTTTGGCGAAAGTAAAGAACTGTAAAAGGTGTATCGATTTATGTGTGTATGTATTTCCCTTTGCGGGCGAGACTTCAGTTTCTTTCTTTTAATGCAAATTTAAAGATATAATTATTTATATAAAAAGTATAATTATTTATATTTCCTTGGACACTGTTCACTTTCACTGTTGAGGCTCCTGATGCTCCTGCGTCCTGCACTCACACACGCGACCGGATTGGGAATCCAAATTTGGACCAGTACTTTGAAAAGCTTGTAAATTGGCGGATCAACGAGGTGGCGATCAAAAAAAAAGAAAGGCGAAGTGCTTAGATTACCGGCGTAAAACGAATTGTGATACACCCCGATCTAACCAATCCTTTTTGATCGTCTGAGTGGTGAAAAAACGATTATGGTGTGTGTGTAGTGTGGTTTGTTTGTTGCGTGGGGTTGCGTGTATGATAATGTAGGTTGTGTGCTGACTGTTGTGTTGTGTGATGAGTGTGAGTTGTGTGATGAATGTTGCGTTGTGTGCTGAATGTGGTGCGGTGAATGTTGTGTTGTGTTGAGGGGCGGGATGCCATGAAGTCGCATAAACATCCCGGCCCCCCTAGGCGAATTAATTGCCTAGAAGCCGCTGCAGTTTCTGTAAGGTGCTCACTACAGCGCTGAAACCCGTCGCCTTTTGCTGGTTGCGATGGTTGCGATGGTTACGATGTGGTGGTGTCTGCGAACGTGCCCCTCGAGACGGCGTAGAGCGATGGGCTCGTCGGCGTTGAACTTGATTCCCATGCTGATGGTGCCGCTGTTGACCATGCCGCTGACTGGCGTGCGTTGACTGAACCGAGCGTCGAGGAAATCGGTGAAAAAGTGTATGATGCGGTCGGTGGCAGTACTGACACGACCCGTCGGACATGCACTCCAACGTAGCGTGCGTGTCTGCCAAGCATGTCATGCAGTGGCCGTGGGCTCTGGCGATCTGTTGACGCTGAGCGGGCGTCATCGCCTTGAAAATTGTACACCGCTTCAGGACATGGGGTCGATGGCATAGGCTGCATCGCGGCGGCACATACTCCTCAAACTGCTCCTCGACCGCTTCCCTCAATGGTCGACCGGATGATTGGCTGGGCGGGCTTGTGCCTTGTTGCCTCCTTGGTGCGGCGATGGGTGCAACGGATGCCGCATTTGCATTACTTGCGGACCTCACCGACTGGGGGTTATTGCGGGTGTCTTCTACGTCCATTTCTAGTGGAATAGGAATATGTATATTAAACATGGTTTTGCTAGTAGTATGAAGTATGCTACTCATTATATGTGTATATATGTACTATATATATATAGATGTATGTATTTATGTCTTTATATGACACTTTTATTTATATGTATTATATATTATTTATATATGGATTTTATTGTTTATTATTAATCGCGTTCATTATGTTTTTGGTTTGTACATACGGATTGTAAAACGGTGTATTTTTAATTAATTATTGTTTGATTTTATGCATGCGTTTGCGTTCGCTTGTTTTCGGTGATCGGTTCTTCGGTATTTGGAAGAAAACACAATTTCACTAGTGGTCGAGTTAGTAAGCCAGTTTGTGTTCGTACATCTACTACTCTTATATGGCCATCTCGTCCCCGATGTACCTTTTCAATGCGACCTAGTCGCCATTCGGTTGGCGCATTCGCCTGTACTGGGTTCCTTCTGGATCGTTTTCCATCGATATCTCTTATGGAGACCTTTAAGATAGTCCTCCTTCCATCTGTGGCTGAATTCATGATGGAGAATCTTGATTCTTTCTCATCGATTTATTAAAGTAAGTGAGTCTCCTTCTGTCTCAGGTATGGCGAGAAGAGGAGCTCCTCTAAGGAAATGTCCAGGTGTAAGAGCTGTGAAATCGGAGGGATCTTGCGAGAGTGGTGATATAGGTCTTTAATTTAATACGGCTTCGATACGAGTGAGTAGTGTTGTAAACTCCTCATAATTAAATTTATGATTACCAGCCGTTTTCTTTAAGTGGGACTTAAAGCTTTTGACTGCTGATTCCCAAAGTCCGCCCATGTGTGGAGAACATGGAGGTATAAACTGACAATCGATCCCTTGAGGTGCATATTTTCTAACAATTTCGGGGGATACTTCTTTCATGAAGTTTATGAATTCTTTCTCGGTGGCTCTTTGAGCTCCGATAAAGTTTTTCCCATTGTCGCTCATAATCTTTGAGGGAAATCCGCGTCGTCCGACAAAGCGTGCGAATGCTGCGAGGAAAGCCGCAGTTGTCAGATCTGAACAAAGCTCGAGGTGTACTGCCTTTGTCGTAAAACATACAAAAACAGCCACATACCCTTTTCTAAATGTAGATGATCTTAACATTGAGGCCTTTATCTGGAAAGGTCCAGCAAAATCAATCCCAGTAATAGTAAAAGGTAGAGCATAATTGCAGCGTTCAGGTGGTAAAGCTGCCATGATCTGCGTGCGCATTTTATGTTTGTACAAGGTACATTGTTTACACATAAAAATCGTCTTTTTAAGTTGTGGCTTTAGTCGCGGTATATAAAATTCTTGGCGAACCATTTGTTGCATCAAGCGATGCTCACCATGTAGTGTAAGCTGGTGAAGGTATATTAGGAATAAATGAGTAAACCGGAATTTTTCAGGTATAATAATGGGATGTCGTTCGTTATAACTAAGGCTGGAGTTCGCTAATCTTCCATTTGCCCTTATTAATCCCTTAGCGTCCAAGAATGGATTTAAAACGAGAAAAGAGCTTCCCTTTTCGAATGGTCGTCTTTCGACCAACTTTGCTTTCTCTCGACTGAAATAGCGAGTTTGGGTGTAGGTAATGAGACTAACTTTGGCATGTTGCAAATCGGTATGCGTTAGTTGTACGCAAGGATCATTTGGTATCCCTTTCATTTTTTGTTTAAGTCTTTGGGTGAATTTATGCATGTAAGCGACTACTCTTAGTGCTCTAGGAAATGAAGAAAATCGGTGGAGAATATCATCCTCTTCTGGAGTGATATGAAAATTTTCAATTTTCCGACTTTCCGGCGGTATTATATTACGAGCGGGAGACTTTGGCCAGAATTCCTGTGATTCTGTTAGCCATGTTGGACCATTCCACCAGAGTGTAGTGCTGGTGAGGTGCAGTGGCTTGCAACCTCTTGTCCCAAGATCCGCTGGGTTATCCGCACTTGCAACATGTTGCCATTTTGCTGGGCCAACTAAGTCTAGAATTTGGGATACTCGGTTAGATACATAGGTCTTCCAGCAATAGGGTGGTTTTTCTAACCATGCTAAAACTATTTCTGAGTCGGACCAAAGATATGTTTTATGATCGGTTAATTTTAGATGGGTTTGAACTATTGAAATTAATTTTGCTAACAGAAGAGCACCATTCAGTTCAAGCCGTGGCAGACTGAGTGTCTTCAAAGGTGCAACTTTGGCTTTGGCTACCAAGAGGTGTGCAGATATTTTGTTATCGTACTGTGTGCGTACGTAAACTGTTGCGCAATAAGCCTTTTCAGAGGCATCACAGAAACCGTGTAATTCTGTGTTAATGTTAGGGTGAAATTTACCCATCGAGGGATTCGAATTTCTGAAATAGTATGCAAATTGTTAGCAAATTGTACCCATTTTGTTAAACGTACAGGTTTTACCTGTTCATCCCATTCAGTGCCATCTTGCCACAATTCTTGAATGAGGATTTTTGCTTGAATCATTATTGGCGAAAGCCATCCTGCGGGGTCGAAAAGTTTTGCCACCGAGGAAAGTATTTGGCGTTTTGTACTGGCGGACATTGCAGATATTGACTCAATTGTATATGAGAATTGATCTGTTATCGCATTCCATTGAATCCCTAGGGTTTTTGTTGTACTGGCCGTTTCAAATTTAAGGAAATTTGTATCTAATAAGTCTTCCTTTTTATGTCTTTTATTATTTCGGGATGATTTGATGTAATTTTCTTTAATGGGAATCCCGCTGAATTTAGTGCTTTGATCACTTGAGATAGTGATTCGCACGCTAATGACAGATTGTGGCTACCTGATAAAATATCATCAACATATGTTTGTGTTTGTAACACGGAAGTTGCTAAGGGTAAATTTGTTTCACACGTTTTTGCTAATTCATGCAGTGTCCTGATCGCTAAGTAGGGTGCGCAATTGATGCCAAAGGTGACTGTTTTAAGTTTGTAGTCGCTGATTGGACTATTACTTGATTTGCGGAAGACTATACGCTGAAAATCTTGGTCATCTTTATGTACTAGAATTTGTCTGTACATTTTCTCTACATCCCCGTTAAAAACGTATTTAAACATGCGCCAATTTAGTATTAGCAGCATGAGATCAGGTTGTAAGGTTGGGCCAGTATATAGTACGTCGTTGAGTGATTTACCTGAGCTTGTACATTTTGAGGCATTGAAAACCACTCGTACTTTTGTTGTGATTTTATCAGGTCGTATTACCCCGTGATGTGGCAGATAAAAAGATAAATATCTACCTTTAGATACTTTTTCATATGGCACAGCTTCTTCCATATGATTGAGGTCTAGATACTCGTCCATCACATTATCATATGCTGATTTGAGCTCACTTTTCTTTATCAGACTTTTTTCCAAGCTTAGAAATTGCTGGACTGCTGATATTCTAGAGTGGCCTAGAGCTATGGTTTCAGGAAAAGTTGGTTTGAATGGTAGTCGCACAACATAACGACCATGTTCGTTTCTTGTTGTTGTGGACTTGTAATAGGCTTCGCATGCCTGATCTTCTTCTGAAAGTTGAGTAGTCTGAGGTAATTCTTCTACTTCCCAGAATTTTTTGAGTTCATCATTTAAATATTCGTTTGAAATATTTTCAACTTCAGTTGTAAAAGAATTAATTTTTTCTGTGACTTGGCCACTTAATATCCACCCAAAGATTGTATTTTGGGCTAACAATTTATTGGATATTTTTTCTATACCTTCAAGAATTATTTGAGGTATTAAGTCGCTACCTAATAACAAATCAATTTGTGATGGGGTATGGCAGTTGGGATCTGCTAATTTAAGATATGAGCATTTTTCCCATTGCTTTTTATTCACTTCACAGCTTGGAAGCAAATTTGTGAGTTGCGGTAGAACGATGGCTTGTGCATCTATTCTTATATCCGCGTTTGGGGAGACTATAGTGATTGGGCAAATTTTGTTTGAATTTTGTATAATTCTTCCGCCCATTCCTGAAATTTGGAAATTTGAATTTTTTACAGGCAATTTTAGCCGATTTTGAGCTTTAGATGATATAAAGGATCTTTGAGAACCTTGATCTATTAATGCTCTTAATTTGAATAATTCTCCTCTATGTTCAATAGCGATGACCGCAGTGGGTAAAGAATTTTGCTTTCATTCTCTGAATGAAGAGCTTGAATTTTTGCTGCTTTAGAGCAACATGGTTGTTCTTCCCTTTTTCGGGATTTGAGATTTCGGGATTATCACTTTTGGTTGTAGTGACTAACCCGGTGGTTTTATGAAATTGATTTTGCTTCATATTTTGAAAATTTGTAATATGAAGCAATGAGTGATGTCTTCGTTGACAGTACACACAACTAAATTTGCTTTCACAGTCTTTTGTCGTATGAGCATTCGACAGACAGTTGATGCAAAGTTTATGTTGTCTGACAAGATTGTTTCTGTCAGAAACGGATAATTTTTTAAATTTCTCGCAAGATCTTATATTGTGACCTCCTTTACATATTTCACATAATGATTGTTTGGTTTGACACAAATGTTTGGCTTCTATTAGCGTGCCTATTATATTGTGTATTATTGCTGGCTTGGGGTTTAAAAAAGTTTTTATTCGACTCATTTTGATTATTTTTTTGTTTGACTGTTTTTTATCAACTCGCTCAGCTATTTTCGTACTGAGTTGTTAAGAAGTCTTTCATTTGATGCCATTTTGGCGATTTCTTTCTTGCCACTAGTGATTGCTCCCATCGTAGCAAAGCAGCATCAGGCAGTGTTGCTGCACAAATGTTTACTAGGATAGGGTCCCACGATTCTGTGGAAATCTTTTGTGTTTCTAACACAGATAAACAATTAGTCACTGTCGAGTATAGTTTTTGAAACTCTTGGCTGGTTTCTTGTTGAATTTTTGGTAAATTCATTAAAATTGTTATTTGGTTGTCTACCAATACTCTTTCATTTTCGTATCTTTCGACCAGTGCTTCCCAAGCCAGATTAAAGTTTTCGTCATTTAGAGCGAAACGCTTGACGATACTGCCAGCTTCCCTTTTGTTTTGTATCTGAGATGGTACAGCTTTTGAGCTCGTGAAAGTTTGGGATGGTTAATGTATACGGCAGTGAACATGTCCCGGAAGGACGGCCACTGCTCATAACCTCCGTGAAAACTTCAGTATCACAAGCTGGCACTTTCAAAAATATACCTGTATCTGTTTCATCTTTTTGAGTCGTAACTATTATTGCCTTCGTAATTTCATATTGTTCGAGGCAGTTTTCATATTTAGCTGACGCCGAAGCTTTTACGTTTTCTGGGAGTTCAGCATCGTCAGTATCTAGTACTGTATCGTATGCTGCCAGAAGGCGTGCCCATATGCTATCTATGCTTTGAATTTTTAAATTTAGAACCGATTCTGTGTTATCAGTAATCGGGGAAGCAGTAAATCTTGTGCAGTATCTAACAAAACTGTCACTTTCACTGTCACTTTCAGTTATGAACCTTGACACTAAATTATCTTTGGTTCTTTTTTGTTTGGCACCCTGCTTTGAGCGTGTAGCTTCTGCAGGTGTGCTTTGTGATTTGTCATCATCAGCCATTTTCGGAATTTCTAATAATTGAGGTGTTCTTGGTTTAACCTCTTTTGATTTTTCCGATTGCATTTATGGAATTAAATTGTAAGCTTTGAGCTTGAAAATATTTTGCTTAGAAATACAATTAAAAAATTGGTAATATGAGCAAATGTGTAAATATAAATGAAAAGAAAAATAGATTTGAAACTTTTATTATTAATTAATTGAATGATATAATATAAATTTGCGAACACGTATTAACCGCATAAATTGTCAAAATCAAAAAATGTTTGTATATAATTATTATTGTTATTATATATATTTTTTTTTTTACCGTGTATTATTAAAACGTATCTGCGAAATACTCGCGATTAATTTGTATATTATTCCTTAGTACGTCTATCTTTTGAGATAAGAACGCAAAAGGAAGGAAAATAAAAATGACGCAAAAATATACGTATGTATGTAAATTTATATGCATATACTAGCTATGCTTAATGTTTCTGTTCTCTTGCTTCCCTTATAGTTCGCACAATTGTCATATATGTACATATGTATGTATGTAATACGTATATGCAATAACGAAATGCACGGAAAACAAGTATACAATTTTTTATATATTTTCTTAAATATGTCAATATTAAATATATGAGTATGTATGCAAATGTTTTGTTAATTGCATCTGCATACGTTTGCTCAAAAAACACGCGAAAAAGAAATTGCGATAAATGCTCGATAAGAATGCGCATACATAAATATGTATGTTAGTTAATTTTAATTTTTCAATGTTTCAGTGTGGATATGGATATCCTCCATGTACATGTATTTCGATTCCGTTTTGTTCCGTTTTTTTTTTTTTTTTGTTTAAAGTTCGCTGACCGGAGTAATAAATATATTTTATATATTATTACGTGTATGTAGATATGTATATTTTTGTACCCTTTTTATTGGTACGTTATATTAAGAAAAAGAGAAAACGTAAGAGATAAATCAGAAATAGTTGGTTCGCGATATACATATGTATGTACATATGTGTACATACACAAATATCCACTGTTATGTTGTTGTTTTTTTTTTCTTCTGCCTTTGCTTATATGTTAAAGCGATCCTGCTTGTTGCTTTGTTAGCACAAGGGGTATCACCAGAACTTGCAAGTAAGAATACTTGACTTTGAAAAATTTTAGTTTTTTTTTTTTTTTGTAGTGTGTTTGGAGACACGAAGTAAGCTTGAAGGCAGGTAGTTTAACAACAGTTTTTCAAATTTTTTTTTTTTTTAAACAGTTGACTTATGCATGTACCATATGTCTATGAATATATGTATATTAATTACGGAATATAAAATTTGGCGCGGAAAGTTTGATTGCCCAAAAAATCTTTGTATGTATGTATATGTATATGCCCATATGTATGTATGTATGTATCATTTATATAGTTGAGTACCTTTACTTACAATATGTGTGCATATGTATGTATTTGCATTTTCTTTTTTTCTTTTGTTTTTTTTTTTTCTCGGCTTTGCTTATTTATTATAGGCGATCCTGCTTGTTGCTTTTTTAGCCCAAGGAGTATCACCAAAACATGCAAGTAATAAAACTTGACTTTGAAAAGTTTTTTTTTTTTGATTTTGGGAAATTACAGTGTGTTTGCAAATACAAAATAAGCAATAGGCAGGTACCGTAAATTTTTCAATTATTTCGGTACCTATATACATACATATGTATACACCGAACTGTCTAACCGGTGTTTGTATAGAACAGTTGGCTATTTTTAATTAACTGTTTTTTAGTATTGTTTCTATGTTCTATTGTCACTTCACTTTGGTTTTATTTTCTTTAGTTAGTTAATTTGTGTTAAATCGCGCCCGTTTATGTATTATGCAGAGTTGAGGTTATTGACCTTTGTTTTGGGTTATAACGCGCCCGTTTAATGCTATTTGTTAATATCTACCGGCAATTTTCTTCACTTTTTAACTTTTTTCTTTTTTCGTTATTGCGTCGTTATGTATTTAAATTTTTATTTTTTCACTTTCAATATTCGTTTGTGGAGTTTTATTTTAGGTGCCTTTCTGAGAGGCTCGAAGGACCATTTGTTCGATGCACTTATTTTGGGGGGAATACTTAAGCTTGGATCCCTTTGTGAGTTTGGCGAAAGTAAAGAACTATAAAAGGTGTATCGATTTATGTGTGTATGTATTTCCCTTTGCGGGCGAGACTTCAGTTTCTTTTTTTTTAATGCAAATTTAAAGATATAATTATTTATATAAAAAGTATAATTATTTATATTTCCTTGGACACTGTTCACTTTCACTGTTGAGGCTCCTGATGCTCCTGCGTCCTGCACTCACACACGCGACCGGATTGGGAATCCAAATTTGGACCAGTACTTTGAAACGCTTGTAAATTGGCGGATCAACGAGGTGGCGATCAAAAAAAAGAAAGGCGAAGTGCTTAGATTACCGGCGTAAAACGAATTGTGTTACACCCCGATCTAACCAATCCTTTTTGATCGTCTGAGTGGTGAAAAAACGATTATGGTGTGTGTGTAGTGTGGTTTGTTTGTTGCGTGGGGTTGCGTGTATGATAATGTAGGTTGTGTGCTGACTGTTGTGTTGTGTGATGAGTGTGAGTTGTGTGATGAATGTTGCGTTGTGTGCTGAATGTGGTGCGGTGAATGTTGTGTTGTGTTGAGGGGCGGGATGCCATGAAGTCGCATAAACAAGCTCCTCATATGGGTGTTTTATGGGAATCAGCTGTAAAAAGCTTCAAGTCCCACTTAAAAAAGGCAGCTGGAAACTACAAATTTAATTACGAAGAATTTACAACACTATTAATTCGCATTGAAGCCGTTCTCAGTTCACGGCCACTAACAACACTCTCGCAAGATCCCTCAGATCTCACAGCCCTAACTCCAGGGCACTTTCTCAAAGGAGCACCCATTCTGGCCACACCTGATTCAGGCGTGGAGTCGCTATCCTTATTAAATCGATGGGAGAGAATTAAAATTCTCCATCATAATTTCAGTGGTAGATGGAAAGAAGACTATTTAGAGGACCTTCACAAGAGCAATCGATGGAAAACATCAGAAAATGCACCAAAGCTTGGATATTGTGTACTTATTAACGACGATTGTCTCCCACCTACCGAGTGGCGACTTGGCCGTATAGAAAAGCTCCATTATGGCTCAGACGATCACATCCGGGTAGTTGATCTCCGTACTCAAAGCGGAATACTCACCACACCGCTGGTTAAATTATGCTTTCTGCCAAACGCGGATAATAACGAAAATCCAATGCTAAATAATCCGAACATAATGCCGAAACGCAAATAAAAAAAAAATCAACCAATCAATGAAAACAAATCATTAAAATCGCAACCCGCAACAAACCGTCAACAATAACAATAAAAATTACAAAAAAATGGTCGGTCAATACGACGACCCAGTCATGCCACATAACGTGGCATAATCGCACATTCCATTTATATACTACCATGTATATTTAAATACAATTTTTTACAGAGATCGAGATGGACGTGGACATGCCTACTATCCCAACACCAACTGTTCGGTCGGCAAGCAATGTGGCTCGTACTGGACCTATCCCTACACCCCGCCCAACCAATGCAACTGCATCGACTACCGCTTCTGGTAGTGGCTCACGAGCAGCCCCATCAACGCCATCCGCCCAAGCCGAGCCGCGTCGCATCCGATGTCCGCTATGTCGCCGGAAAGACCGACTACAGCACTGTGGGCTCTTTAAGGAGTTATCACCGCCACAACGCCAGCGTGTTGCCCAGACACATGAGCACTGCCTCAACTGCCTGTCGCACACGCATGTGACGCAGGAGTGTGCTTTCCAAGATTTATGCCATACGTGTGGCAGACCACATCACACGCTGCTGCACAGGACCCCACGACGCAAATTAGGACGGCCACCTGCCTCAAGCACGAGTAGACCAAGGCAAGCAAAACGGACGGTACGAAGCCGAACCGCTGCAGCCCGGCCTTAGCCAAATCAATGGCGTCCGCACCACGTTGCACCAACCAGGCGTCGTCCAAAAGCGCCACAGCATCGCCCCGCTACTGGCCTCAGCAACGTAGTTGCAACTCTCCAGCAATTGCAAAGACTGCTAGGCTGAATATTCGTCTAGGGGGGGCCGGGATAGCTAAATGAGATAAGCCGCCAACAAACCCCCCCCCCCCTAATGCTGGTGTAGTGTACACCACCACCACCAATACACCACACACACAGAACCCACATTCCACAGGACTCATACATCAGCATCGCCCACACGCGAGAGGACATCCACACACCCAAACACATACCACACTAGTCAAAAGGGTCAACTTAAAAATTTGATCAGTCTCGTTTTGATCGGCAATCGAAGTCTACGCATCGCTGGAATCCTCTCGCCTTTTCGGTCGTCTTACGTCAGAATAGTTTCGCACATTTATAAAATGAAAAATCTAATTAAAATCAGTTTGTGATTCTGCAATTTAGTGGAAAATCGAAATTAAAATATCGAATAAAAAAATAGTAACTACCCCCATATTTGTGAACATTTGTAAAAGGATTAAAAACCAAGCGAATTAAATTGAATTGAAATACCCTTATAAGCGACACGGGTGTATTATTTAAAAAAGTGGAAGTGGTAAGTGTGTCAAAGACAAAAGTGAAGTGGGCACCAACTCAAACAGTGCTACTTTAAACAGAGTGGAAAAAGATTGTAAGAGACAAATGCCTGAAAGAAGATTATAATAAAATAAAGATGAAATAAAAGATTATTTTAAGGAAAACATTAATTACTTCTTATTTTATTTATTGTTATTATAGTCAGAAATATTACTAACTAATACTATAACTATAATAAAAAAAACTTAAAATGAAATTTAAAAGGATCTAATTCCTTGCGTTACGTCTTATATGTTTATATCGATTATGGCTTAAACTAACAAAATGTCTTACAGCTAAAATTTTCTTATCGTGCATACTTGCAAATGCAGCTATATATAAAATATTAATAATTAAAAAGGAAAAATTAAAAAAAAAAAATTAAAAAGGAAAAACTAAAAAAGAAAGAATATAAATAGATTAATATTACCGAGAGTGATATCCACTATTTTCAATTTATTTAAGGCCTTTTTTCCCGCTTTTCCATCGTAGTAGTATAGCCACACCAACTCATCACTAAATAAGGACTGCATGACCTTCTCTATCGAGTCCTTGGTAGATTTAAGATTTAGGATAAAAAGTATAGTTATAGTTTATAGTTATAGTATAGTTATAGTTTATAAATTAAATTATTATGACCAACCGCACTGGTCATTCAATTAAATAGCTAATATATATATGTACAATAATTTATGCATAAAGTTTAACAAAAAACTAACAAATCAAAATTGTTTTGCTTCTGCTGCTGAAAGACGTATTGATGATTTCTAAAGAGAGAAATAGGAATTAATTAAATGTTTTTATAATTATTTCAAAATGTTTCTTACCTTTTTAGGTATAATGTGTATTTTATTTTAATGCTGCAATGGCATAAAGTTATTAATTTAAAATTATTTATAATATGCAAATTTGTTCACTTACCTTTCCTCTTCCCCGTAGAATTGCAAATGGCTCGCAATTTTCCCTCGTTTTTTATTACCCTTTTCCGATTTTCTTTTGTCACTATTGACAATTATGTTTTCTTCTTCGCACTCATTCAAATAAATCAAGAGATGAAAGAAACTTTTTTTCATCGCATTTAGGTAAATAAAAAATAACCCGAAAATGTGCGTTGGGGTTAGTGCATAGAGAAAAAATGTGTAGTTGTATTGAAATATTTGACTCAAGTGGGTAGCCGTGCTTGGCAGGGTATATATATATACCCACGGGCGCATACACATATCGAATCCTCCAAAAAATATACCCTGTCGACATCGGGTACAATTTAAAGCCAATAATAAATATAACATAAAACGTTTTTAACATACTTAAATATTTGTACATAAGTGTATTGTCACATATGTATGAAGATACGCTCACTGCTTCAAAGTTCATATTGGTATATATTCCGCGATACCCCTTGGGTTTTGGCTAACAAAACCAAGCAGGATTGTGTAAAAACCCAAAGCGTAATACATACATGCATATGTACAAAGTGCAGTGATCTCTAAAACGAGCGCTCATTAGCACATAATAAATAAAAGATCCACCTATAGGTATACCCTATAGGACATTTGGACATAAAATATATATAGAAAAAAAAACATATAAAATATTTCCGGTCAACAACAAATAAAAATCAGATTTAAACGATAATCTATATACGTGTAATATTTTATTTGATTTGGAAAACTCTTATTTACTTAACACGTTCGCGGACGTGAATGCTATAGCATTCATTTTCATACTGATGCAAAATGACGTGAATGCTATAGCATTCAAATTTTAAAGCCAATTTTTATTCATTTAATTTTATACAATCTTAAGTTTTTGTAATTAATACACATTTCAAAATAGTGACCAATTGGTTCATTAGATACTTTAATATTATTTTATCTTTTCTCCGTGTATTTACAAATTTCCTCATGTCATTCTGGTTGAAAAATATTATCTATATTGTCGTGGATGCTATAGCATGCATTATATATAACGGTTAAAATACGATGTTCTGACTACTCTTATAATATATGTCTAATTAGATTTCGGATATTACAACTAGTTTCAAAAACAATTGCCTGTATATTTTTGCAGCTCCCTAAAATTTTTTGCGTCCGCGAACGTGTTAAAAAAGTTCTCGTCTAATGATATAAAAACATATATATACGAAAATATTTTTGAAATCTCGGTTTATCAAAAGGCCATTGGCTTTATTGATTTTTTTTGGAAACTCTTACATACAAAAGAGTCTTCTAAAAGTTCAAAAGATGATTTCAGAAGAAAAAAGTCCGTGTACACCTGCAGATGGTACACGCTCAAAGCAATGTGCTACAAAACAAAAAAGGGTGAAAGATATTTCATACATCAAATTTATTTCCGAGAGCGACAGTCTAATTCGATATTGCACTCGATTCTCATCTTCCCCGATTCAAGATAATTCTGAATCGGTATTAAAAATTAAAAAAGAAAATCTTGACAACTTCTGATCACGACTTCAAGCGGCATATGACGCAATCGTAGAATCTGACGACTCAGATCTACCAGAAAATTTCAAATCCTCGGCTTGCTCAAAATACGAAAATTGCTTAGACCAATTCGAAGAGACAAAAGCCATGATCTCGGATCAACTAAAACTAATCAAATCAATTGCACATACTCCACAACCGAGAGTAGAGCTGCCACAACGACAAGCCCAAGAAGCAAGTTCAGGCATTCACCTTAAAGTGCTAGTATGTGACACAGATATATTTCATGGTGGTTATGAACAGTGGCCGTCCTTCCGGGACATGTTTACAGCTGTGTACATAAACCATCCTAAATTATCACAAGCGCAGAAATTGTATTACCTCAGATACAAAACCAAAGGTCAAGCAGGCGTAATAGTCAAACAGTTCGCTCTCAATGACGAAAATTTCAATTTTGCTTGAGAAGCTCTAAAAGCAAGATACGAAAATGAAAGAATACTGGTCGATAAACAAGCAACGACACTAATAAACTTGCCTAAAATCAAGAAAGAAACAAGTGAAGAATTTGTACTACTACAATCCACTGTTTCTAATTGTTTGTCGATTCTGTCGCCAAAAAATATTCCTACAGACAGCTGGGACCCAATTCTGGTAAACATTTGCACCGCCGCATTACCAGAAAAATCGTTACTTTTGTGGGAGCAATCGCTCTGATCGCGATGAAAGTGTCCAACGTGGCATCAAATGAAAGAATTTCTTACTACCTAATATGAAATTGCAGAAAGGGTAGATAAAAAACTAGTCAGAACGAAAAACGTTCAAAACGACCTCAATAGAAGCTTCAATAAACCCCAAACAAATAGCCACAATAATTTAAATAAAAGCTTTTTTAAAAATCAATTTTTCACATCCGAACAATATAAGCAAACGTCATGCGAACTTTGCAGAGGAGGTCACAAGCTCAAATCGTGCGAAAAAATCAAAAAAATGAATATTAGCGATCGAAACAATTTCGTAAAAACGAAAAAACTATGTACAAACTGTTTGTCATATGCGCATACGCTTAAAGATTGCGAAAGCAAATTTAATTGCGTTTATTGTCATAAAAGTCATCATTCAATGTTACATATAACAATTTTTTCCAGCTCACCCCCAAACAGCGCAAACGTAAAAAGAGCAACAGGTTTAGTTGCAACAACAAATTCTAAAACTGCCAAGAAGCACCATGCTGCTCAAAGGCGTTAAAAACCCAATCGCTACATAGCGAAAATCAAAGTAGGGTACTACTACCCACGGCAGTCGTCTCCATCGAACACCGAGGAGAATTGTTTAAACTCAGAGCCTTAATAGACCAAGGATCACAACGATCATTTATAGCGTCTAGGGCACAAAACAGGCTACAGTTGCCAACAAAACTGGCCAATTTTGAAATCACGGGAATGGGTGGAAGAGTTGTTCAAAACTCAAATAAAATCTGCCCCATTACCCTCTTTTCCCCGAAAGCGGATAAGCGCATACAAGCCGAAGCTATTGTTGAAAAAATCTTGGGAATTAGAGGAGCTCCCCCCCCCTTTTCAGTCACAACCCCTGAAGATCAGTATTGTGAGGACTTTTACAAAGCCACAACTACTAGATCAGAAAACGGTCAGTACGTCGTACGACTACCACTTAAGCAACAATTTCCTAATACACTCGCCTTAGGTCACTCTCGCACCTCTGCAATACAGCAGTTTTTAAGTATGGAAAGAAACCTACTTAAAAAAGGTAAACTCAAATCTGAATGTGATGGTGTGTTAGAAGAATACCTCCATTTAAATCATATGGAGGAAGAAAACCCAGGTGAGAGAATCATCAACGGCAAATACTACTCCTTTTACCTGGCACAGAACGCAGTAGTAAAGCCAGACAAAAAAACAGCAAAAGTAAGAGTTGTTTTTAATGCCTTGAAAACCACTAGTTCAGGGAATTCCCTAATTGATATCCTATTTACGGGACCCTCACTCCAACCAGATTTAATGCTTCTGATATTAAATTGACGTATATTCAAATACTTATTCAATGTGGACGTTGAAAAAATGTATCGGCAAATAGTCGTACATAAAGACGACCAAGATTTTCATCGTATTATGTTCCGAAGATCACCTACCATTCCACTACGCGACTTCAAATTAAAAACAGTTATAATGTATTTGGTGTTAACTGTGCACCTTATCTTGCCATTCGAACACTCCACGAATTGGCAGACAACACAAAGTCAGAATTTCCTCAGGCACCTGAAGTGTTAAAAACTTAAACGTATGTGACGATGTTCTGTCTGGAAGTCACACTCTTCCATAAGCATACGAGTCCTTATGACAGGTAATAAAAGCCCTCAAATTCGCAGCGTTTCCATTAAAAAAGATTACGGCAAATCACCCTAATATACTCAAAAATATTCCAACTGAAAATTTGTTGGACACTAATTGCCTTATATTCGAAAAGGAAAGTACAACAAAAACTCTAGGCATCCAATGGAATGTGATATCGGACCAGCTCTCATACGCGACTGAGTCCATATCCGCATTATCAGCCATAACGAAAAGACAGATTTTATCCTCGGTGGCAAAACTTTTCGACCCCGCAGGATGGCTTTCGCCAATTATGATCCAAGCGAAAATCTTAATACAAGAAATATGGCTAGATGGAACCTACTGCGACGAGCAAGTGAAACCTCTTCGTATAGAAAAATGGTCCCAGTTCGCAAACAATCTGAATGATATTTCTAAGATACATGTTCCGCGATGGGTAAACTACTCCCCCGAACATAAAGTCGAATTACATGGCTTCTGTGACGCCTCTGAAAAGTCATACTGCGCTACTATCTATGTGCGCACGCAAAGCGACACCACGACCACAAGCCACTTATTAGTCGCAAAAGCAAAGGTGGCACCTTTAAAAACAATAAGTCTCCCACGACTTGAGTTATATGGCGCAGCTACTACTTTCCAAATTAGTAGCCATGGTGCAAATGCATTTAAACATGACAAAACGCATACTATATATGTGGCCCGATTCCGAAATTGTGCTAGCCTCAAATACTTGACCTAGTGGGATCAGCCACTTAGCGTCATGTAGCTAGTGCTGACAATCCGGCCGATCTAGGTACAAGAGGGTGCAAGCCACTGCTCCTCGCCACCACCACCCTCTGGTGGAATGGCCCCCAATGGTTGATAGAATCTCCTGATTCTTGGCCACAATCCCCCATGTGCAACATTATCGCACCAGAAGGTCGAAAAATCGCCACCTTTCACACATTATTGGATGATGCCGACATCCTTGAACGATTTTCATCGTTTCCAAGAGCTCTCAGAGTAGTTGCTTATATGTTCAAATTTATAGAACAACTCAAAAGCAAAGTGAAGGGATCACATAATTTCCCATGCAACACAGTGACGCACCTAGAGTTACAAAAGGCAAAGGTCGCACTAATAACATATACACAAACGCGCTATTTCAGCCGCGATATATCGCTACTAAGAGAATCGAAGCCGATTGATAAAAAGAGCTCACTCTTAGTCCTCAACCCATTTCTGGACACGAAAGGTCTGCTTCGTGCTAATGGTCGGCTTGCTAATTCGAGCCTGACATACAATGAACGCCACCCCATAATAATCCCAGAGAGGTCACCATTTGCCACATTATTCCTCCATTACATCCACATCTTAATGCTACACGCCGAACATCGTCTCATGCAACAGATGGTACGCCAGGAGTATTATATCCCCCGTCTTAAGCCGCAAATCAAGAAGTGCATCTTCACGTGCAAGATTTGCACTATGCACAAGCAGAAGATGCGAACGCAGATTATGGCAGCACTTCCACCGGAACGCTGCAATTTCGCTCTGCCTTTCACCACAACAGGTGTTGATTTTGCTGGGCCTTTCCAGGTAAAGGCGTCCATGTTAAGGTCTCCCACTCTCATGAAAGGCTATGTGGCTGTCTTTGTATGTTTCACGACAAAGGCAGTACACCTTGAGCTGTGTAGTAATCTGACGACGGAGGCTTTTCTCGCGGCATTTGCTAGCTTCGTCGCTCGACGTGGCTACCCATCAAAAATCATGAGCGATAATGGCAAAACCTTTATCGGAGCTCAACGAGCCACAGAAAAGCAATTTGCGGGTTTTATTAAATCGAATTGAGGCCGTTCTCAATTCACGGCCAATTACAGTACTCTCGCAAGACCCCTCAGGTTTCACCGCCTTAACTCCAGGGCATTTTCTAAAAAGAGCACCCATCCTGGCCATTCCTGAGCCAGGCGTGTAGTCGCTATCCCTATTAAATCGATGGGAACGAACTAAAATTCTCGATCATGATTTTAGCCGCCGATGGAAGGACGAGTATGCAAAGGATCTCCACAAAAGAGTGGCGGCTAGGCCGCATAGAAAAGCTACATTATCACTCCGACGGTCACATACGAGTCGTGGATCTCCGTACGCAAAACGGAACACTAACCAGACCGCTCTTGAAGCTGTGCTTTTTACCAACCACCGACGACCACGAATCTGAAAACCGAAAAAACCAAACCGCGATATAATAAAATCATTAAATTTAACATTAAATGAGAAATATGCCCTTAACAGCCGTTCGAATTAACACGCCGTATAAAAAAGCCAAGAATATTAGCGAAAATTGTCTATCAATACGACGACACGTTCATGCCACATATCGTGGCACAATCACCATGTCTGCTCATCTGATAGAAATTTTTAATCAACAGATTACCATGGATATAGATACGCCAGTCGCAAATACGCCAACCGCTCGGGCGGCTACGAATGTGCCAAGTAACGGGCCTACACAAGCGCCCAGAACGGTAGTTGTAACAGCAACCACGCCAGCTACCGCACCGGCAACAACGCCAACACCTGTACCGGCAACGGCGCCGGCAGCGGTACTTACACCCGCACCTGGTGGTGGCACCCGACAACCATCGACCACATCAAGGACCTCGGAGACCCTTCAGATAAGGTGCCCCATCTGTCGACGCCCACATCGTCTGCACCATTGTGGAATATTCAGGGGTATGCGACCTTTGCAACGGCAGCAAGTTGCCCAGGCCCACGGGCATTGCCTCAACTGCCTGTCGCAAACTCATGCTACTCCAGAGTGTGAGTCACGGGGGCTGTGCCAAATGTGTTACCGGCCGCACTACACGCTGCTACATCGCAGCTCGTCACGCGTAGTGAACCGGCCACCCAACCATAACGGCCGCGTATCTCGACTTCCACCCACTGATCGTGTCATACACCAGCGGAGTGGAACCTCGTTGCGGCATCGACAGACTGGACCACCACCTCGTCGATCCACGGGTCTGAGCAGCGTTGTGGCAACGCTGCAACAGTTGCAGCGCCTTCTAGGCTAAACAATCGCCTAGGGGATCCTGGATGGTTAAATGAGCACCTGACCCCCCTCTTAATATAATACATCTACATCCGACACATACACACCATACTCAACACGTCATCTTTTCATCACACACACACCAACTCAACACGCCATCTTTTCATCCCACACACACCAACTCAACGCATCATCATCTACACCACACACGCGGACACCAAACACAATGGACAAAAGGGACTGACGGACGGCGCCAAGCCTCTTTCTCGATCAATCCGTGGGCATATACGCATCAACAGTAGCTCAATATACTTGTTAACGCAGTCGTCATTAAACAACCGGCTGAGTTTGCGGTTTTATTTTCACTCTTTATAGCGAGGTATTTAATGTATATTCGAGAAATATAATGTATTATAATAGCAACTTACTTGCAATGGTAGCCTTTTCTATTGAAGTTCATGTGCTCGTTTACTGTGGGATTTTGTAAGCCGATGTGGGTACCATCAACGCACCCAATAACTAAAAATTCTTTATATTTAGTAATATTACTATTTTAGTAAAGTGTATATTTACCTCCAGGAATTTTATATTGGTGCACAAACCACTCTTTACACGTAAGGGAATCCTCTGGTGTAAATCGTATAAACTGTGGGCACAACTTCGTTTCCATTTCTTTAAGCACATGGGATGTCAGCTTCGAAAAATCCCAATCAAATAGTCACTGCCTACACTGTGCTTGTATCCACCGCTAGCCAAATGTGAGAGCGTGGTTGCTGTGTAGCACTGGAGTCACTGCTCTGGCGTCAGATTGCGTTAAACATATATTGTTTAGGCCATATTCAAAAGCCTCTTTAGTTAGACGAAATCGTTTTAAAAATCTGCAAGGAAAACTTCGTTAATGAGGTTTCATGATTTATTTTTTGTATTCGGCAGTGCCAAAGGATTGCTCCGATCTCTTAGTTGCTTCCGCACAATTTTTTCATCCCCATCACTCTCACTAGAGCTCAAATAAAAAAAAAAATGCGGATCCACTAACAAATCTGTTGAATATTTTGCAACCGTTTTGACAGTCCACATCTATTGTGACCTAAAAATACCATCCAAAGCAATGTGGAATTTAAAAACTATTGTGAATTGAAAACACATTACGATCCAAGAATGATAGAGAAAGAGATTACCCAATGCGCATGTTTGTTTTCAGTCAGCTGTTCTAGCTGACGTCACGGTTGACTTATTATTCGCCCGCGCCTTTGAATGTGAATTCGAATTGTATTTTCGCGTGTAGTATTAATTGTGAAATTTTGTATTTTTTTAAATTAGTTGCGCAGTGTTCGGATGCAATAATAACAATGTTAAAAATAGTGCTACAAAATGGAGATTTTTCCTTTTCCCTTAGGTCCTAAGGCTTAGGATAAAACAGTACTAAAACAGTGGATTCATTTTTGTGAACTTCGCGCCAGAAGCCTTCGAAAGAAATCTGCAGTTTGAAATGGGTAATTATAGCATTTTGATTACAATATTTACTTTTATAATCAAACACTCTTGAAGGTTTAAGTTCACGGAGTCTAACGAAGTTGCTACCTAGCAGAGGCTAATAAACGGCAGAAAAGGATGGAGCCTCAGGTAAAAGGCGGTCTTGACGATCACCCTGACAGGAAGGAGTTCTAGTATAAGCTGCGTTCCTATATACTTGGTCACAACGAAGGTCCGATTACAGATGAAGGAAATGTTGAAATCGACAACACCCCGGATTTGGAAGGAAATTACTTTTCTCTAACCGATAATTATCAAAATATTAAACGTACATAGTATTATAAACCTAAAACTACAGAAAACATTCTTATATAACCACTGTGTCTTATCCTAATTGTAATAACAATCTTAACTAACAATTTATTCCATTATTTATACGCATGTACATATGTACATATGTTTATTATATTTTTGCAGGTAATATTTTTCAACGTGTGTCAGTTGATCTAAATTCCACTGACCCAATTGAAAAAAATGATGACTTGAAGATTCTCAACAACGACGGGCTTGAATATTTGGCAGGGTACATCAGCCACAAACTTAGTAAAGACAACCCCGAAATTTGTGCCAATTCAGAAAATTGTTCGTCTTATACTTGGGTGGATCACCTATCTGAAGGAGGACTCTCAAAACCAACAGATATGTTGATGAAGCATATGAGAGCCTTGCAAGCAGTATTTGACGGCTTATACCATGTTCAGACCGAAAATTTAAAAGATTAGATTATATTTAAGCATTTCATAACCCAACAGTGTTCTCACTGCCGTTAGAAAGATCAAAAAACAGCTGTTATTGTCGTTCAATAATTCACATCGCTTAATATTTATCAAAAGAAAAGATTGTCATATAGTATTTTGAAATAAAAATACGGCTTTTTTTAAAATTTTCCATATAATAGAAATAATGGATGCATTTTTTCATTTGTTAAGTCGATTTTCAGATGAAATTTGATTCATTGCTTTAAAAAAAAATTGTTTGTTTACATTTTTTCCCCTTTGTAGTGTCTAAATCAGCTGTGATAATGTAACAGATTTCCAGTGCTGACAAGTAGATTGCGCAAAATCAGAGTCGCACAGATAGATTTAGCGTGGATCAGTTTCAAATCATTTCAATGAAGTGATTTGGAACTGTCATTTTTGTATGGCGAAATCTTGATAAATTTTTAAGATTAGTGGGATAATCCATTCAACAGCCGAAATCGTGTAATTAAGTGTCGGTCTGAACATGGTATTAAATGGTACTGATTTGCATATATGTACAAATTACATCTAAAAGCACTTAGATTTAAGTAATTTTGTAAATTGTAACACCAAAGTAAAATAATTGTTTTTCAGAGCTAGAATGTATTTTAGGATTCGTTCCTTGACGTTGAAAATATTTTTCGTTCCTGAATTGAAAATATGTACAGCAAAAAAAGAAAATTAAATAAGACAATAAATTGATAGTTGGTCACAAAATATTAAATATTTTTATTTGCATAAATGTATATAGTTGAAACAAACACAACAAAGAGACAAAATTAAATAATACAACGAAAATACAATGAAATGAATATGTTCACTATAAAATATTCACTTATATTGATGTTAACTTTTAATGATATTCATGTTTTTGAATGCCTGCAATACAAAATTGATTGTTATTGCTAAGAAAAACAAGCAACTGAAAATCAGCTGATTGTACGTTGGTTAACCGTGACGTAGATGCGCAGAACGAACAAAATTTGAACTCGTCATTGCGCAATCTTGTTTCTATCATTCTTGATTACGATCCGTTTGCTATCGTATGTCATAATGCCAATCGCCGCTTACGATTGTGATACGTCAGTCGTCAGTTTTTTTCGTATGTTTGCCGATCCGTGCAAGGATGTAACGATTCGACCCCAGCTTGTTGCTCTCTCACAATGCAGGGTTGCCAGTCTCGATATACTGTAGTAATTATAATAACTGTCTTCAATATGTTTGAAACTTTCTTAAACTAACTCAAAATCAGAATCGAATGCTATTATTTATAAATGTTTGGTATATAAATATTCTTTTATTTTAATATTTTGACTTCAGTTTTGATATTTTACATAATGAAAAGTTATAATTAAAAAGTTAAATGTGTACAAAACTACATACATATGCTCATAGCGAACGGAGAAGCGGAATTCGCTGTCTCTGTAATCCTTTCACTTCAATGAAATTTTAATATTTTGTTTAAAGTGAAATTTTTTATGCAAAAAATAAGTAAATAGGTAAATTTTATTACTTTAAATTACATATAAGTAGTTATTACAAAGAATATAACAGAGCTATTTTATGCTTTTATTTGAAAAATAAGGTCATGGTTTGTTAGAGCTTTGAATAATTTTACATATTACAGCCCTATCCTCATGCCCTCACAAAATTCACCAACCTCACTACAGTGATGTTTCTTACTATAGTGAGGGTTACCTTATTCTGGCGAAAATTCAAAAGCTCAAATGGTCACTATTATCACAAATATCTGTGACGTGTGAAAGCAGCCATCATAATAGAAAGCATCTGTGTTTGTTTTGTTTTACTTCAATATTTGACATTTTTTAAAAAATATTTGAGTGTTATAACTAGCATGTAGGAACAGTTCTTTGTGTATGCGGCAATTGTTGAGGAGGAGGAATCGGGGGGTAGGAGGAAAATTTTAAAGGGTTTACGAGACAAAAGCGATCCTTTTACTATGCAAGACACAACATTTATAAATACATTTCGATTCCTAAAATCGCTATGTAAAGTACTTATAGGTGAATTGGTGCCGCATGATGGGCAGAAGCCGAGTATATCTTTGATCTGCGTTTCCTGGCGTGTTTGTGTTTTTACGGGCATGGCTCTTACAAAAAATGCGTTGGTAATCGTTATATGCTTTGGGATCAAGGGCAGAATCGGCGCAATTGATTGTACCCATATTGGGATTGTTTCACCCTCAAGCACAGACGCCACTACTCCTCTCTCACTTTTCATGAACCGGAAAGGATTTTATAAGTTAATGATAAGTTAATAAGAACAGCGTGTGAAATATAATATCAAACTCTGCCTAATTAAAGCAAAAATATTTAAATTTTAGAAAGCATTTTCAAATTTACTGCATCTGGTAATTGAACAAAAATTAAATAAAATATTTCATTAAGCACCAGAGTTCAATTTTATGATTTTCTACTATCGCTTTTATTGTTTGCAACAATTATTTCCATCTATTTTTATGAATGCACAAACAAATATTGGATTTATTTTTTATTTATTGGTTATCAGCGATATGCATATGTAGATGATAAGCAATGTTCGTAGTAGGTGGATTTTTATTTGCTTATTTTTATTAAAACAGCTGTTTGACAGCGAAAGCTTTTTACCTCACGTGGTGTCATTTTTAAGCTTTTTTCTTATGAGGTTTGAGCAAGAATAGACTCACAAAATATGCCTCACAAGAAATCTCTCAAATTTTTCCTCTCAACTCAGTTGAGAGGTTTTTTCAGAATAGGGCTGTTAGTGGCGTCACTACTCTCTACTGTCGTCGGTTAATTTAAGTACATTTTGAAGTTAGCGAGAGCGACAACTGACGGCCTACAGTCGAGTAGTCATGCAGCTGTCTAAATAACTGTTTCCTTAAGAACGTGTGTATTTTAATATTTGACAGATGTTCCTTGCAATCTGTTGGGCTCTATGTGTTCAGCACTTTAGCGCTTGTATTATATTTGTGTGCTTAGCCACTCTAAATTAGTAATGCTATACCGCGCAAATCTATTTTTACTTGATGATTCCTTTTTTTTTTGAAAATATGTGTTCCCTTTCTAAAGCGCGTATTATTATTTTAATTAATTTCCAGAGGCAACTTAGATCTTTAAAATAAAACAACCAAACTGAAAATATTACAAATCATATATTTATGTAAGCATTTTCATTAAATTTAACTGCAATATGTTTAAAGAAAATATATATTATGGTCACAAGTATCTTTTATTTTTTATATATGTAGATATATAAAACTTCCTTGCATATGTATAAAAGTCTACAATTTGAGAAAAGTTTTCCCAATTGTAACTAAAATGAATTTTTACAACTGGCATCACGACCACTAACTGTTCTATCACATGTACAGAGGTGTGAACAAAATAAGAACAACCATAAGGTATTGTGAAGTTTTGAAATGTGCTGTTTTCTTAGCAAATAAAATTGTTTTTAGTTACAAGTATAACTTATATAATTTTTTCCTAACAGTGATTAGAATTTCCCACCATACAAAGGTAAATAAAAACAAATATTAATGTGAAACTCCAAAACCTGCAAAATATTTTTACCTCTTTTTTCACACAACTGTACAATTCCGATATGAAGTAAATTTCCACTCTTTGCCGTGCGATTCTGTACTGTGATACAGTCTCAAGTCCCTAAATTTGAGCTATTTATTCAGAGATGTGTTTACACTTGGATGAAAATAAATATGTTGGTAACAAATATTAAATTTTGTATCACATAGTCAAAAAACATAATTATCAATAAAAATAAAAATATATGTTGACTTTGTTTCATAATATTTACGAAATTTATGTAAACTTGATTTATTTTTAACCTTTTCGTGTTTGAGTTGCTTACAAAATATAGAAAACGACAATCGATTAATATCTATGATGATCTCTATTCAGTATATTCAAAGTGGCAGCAAGAGTTCTTTTTAGTTTGTGACTTGCTAACTATCAGGTCTAAAATTTGCGTCAATATTTTGAGACTAACGCTAGAGACTGTCTAGTGAATAGTAACTGGACACAAATTGAGACCTTACCTCAAAATGCGTCAAGTATGGACTAGAGATTGGTTACAGGATCCCGCTATTAATTTGTGTACAATGTCAGTATTGCCGCAACCATTCTGCCAGGAATAATGGGATGCCAAACTTATTCCAGTGTGAGAGCGAGTAAAAAAAAACGTTTTTTATAAAATTTTTCACTTTAGCCAGATCGGCCAAATATTGATTTATGGGCATTTAAATTAAAGCACCCAGCATTTATTACAATTAAGAATTATTTTATATTGGGCTTCAATATACTGCGAAACTATTAAAATCTTTTCTTATGTTTTTATGATATAGGCTATGTTCGTAAATGCATCATGACGATTGCATAACAAACAGAACGTTCAGAAATGCCAATATTGCAGCACTGCAATAATCAAGCGTTCAAAAAGACAACACTTCTATCAGCTGTCACTCATAATTTCTATCAAAAAATTGTTTACTGCATTTAACTACGATGTCTGACGAAAAGTAAGTGAAAAACTGTTTTATTTTAATTTTTGTATTGAAATTTCGTTAAATTATGTTAATAATAATCGTATAAATTATTATTTTTAAATTTTTAGTGAAAATCTCAGTAATGCGGAGACACAGTTATTGCTGAGAAAACGGTAGAATATGGAGGACGAGTTTAAATCGGGTAGAAGGAAAAAAAATGTATTGTGGAAGAAAGTTGTGACCGAAGTTAAAAATGAAAATGAAAACAATAAAAATTAAATTGAAGTTCATCAGAAAAAGTAATAAAAAAATTATTCAAATAAAGGAAGGTAAAGTAAATTTTTTATGATGAAAACATAGTGGTAAAATAGTTTCTTCTATCGATTCCATTGATATCATCTGAATCAACGGGTGCATCTTGAACTCCTTCGATTTCATTGTTGGTTTCCATATCGGCATGTGTTATTGCATCGTTAATATGTTCAGAATAACCTCCCTTATTTATGATAAAATTGTGTAAGATAGCACAAGCGAGTATTACATTAGATGTGGCTTTAATGCTCGAAGCTTCAATATAATATAAAATTTTAAACTGTTTCTTAAAAATCCCGAAAGTTTGTTCTATAAATACTTTGTCTTTTAAAAGACAAACATTTGTACCTACAATTTTTTTTTTTAACTTCAATACCCTTCTTTTTCTTAAATTTAAAGAAAATCTATCATTTCTTTGTTCACAAATTTCGTTAGTGTTAGATTCAGCAAAATTTCCATTTTAGTACTATACGTGTTCAAAAATGCAAACAAATGTATCTGCAAATTGTCAAAAATTGTATAAGAAGTATCAAACGTCAAACTTGCAGTGTTGCTACTGTTGCTTATGCTGCAAGTCATGATGCATTTACGAACATAGCCATATTAAAATAACTGACTTTTGAACCTTCAATACTTAATAAGGTGAATTATGTCTGTTAGCTCTTAATAAATAAATGTTTCTAATCACTGGTAATTGAAAATTAATATTACTATACATCGTATTGCAAAACGTTTCATGAAATATATTTAAATTTCACATTTTCTTTGATACTCATTGTTTTACATTTTTATTAGCGATCTTCAACGGCGGCAATAAACGCCTACGTTCACATATATTTTTGTTATAATTTCAATCTGGCCGCTCCAATCATTCCAATTGCAAAACGTCAAAACCTACCCAATCCAGTCAACTGTCAAAGTTCGGTAGGAAACATTTTCAGTGACAGGAGAGTTGGGCATCTCTTTATCTCTGATTCTGCGGTGAACATCGAGTTTCGAAGGAATGTAATTGATTTTTTTCCCAACTTTTTATGCCCTTCCTTCCGTAAACTGATACTACCCTCATCTAGCCCTCGTTCAAAAATTTGCCCAAACCTGACAATGCCGTCTCGTCTATAGGTGAGTGAAGCCTGCATGTAACAAAAAACACCACAAACGTTCCAAACTAGAAATGTTTAGTTTCCAACCGTTTATGTAATTAAAATTATTGGTTATGCTTTATTTTTTACCCTAATTGTCCTCAAAATGTCGGCAGCTAAACGAAGAAATTGTGTTTGCTTTGGGGTGGCTGAAAAAACTTGCTTACACGGTAAAATTGCATCAAAACCGACTGTTGAATAGCTCAAATACTTATTTATAAACAAAATATATTCCATGGTATTGCAAAAAGTATGAAATGGGAAAGTCAAATGCCCTGCACTATAAACTGCAAGCATACCGGAAGCGATAGTGTCGCTGAAAACTTGGGTGGCTAGTTTAACTTGGCTGCACAGCGGACAGGATTTTGGGAATCTTTGTTGTAGAAATGTACGATATCGGACCAGCTACTAGGCGCGATTTAAAACTAGCTCTATTTTTTAAGTTTTCTCAGCAATTCCTTACATTCTTTATAAGACCATCATTGAAAAAATATACTTGCTTGCCATTAACCTGAAAATAGGGACGCGCTTCAGAAACTCCTAACACTCGAGCTAATTGAGAAAATTCGACCCCTGATCACAAACGAAAAGGCAAGGTATGAGACCTATATTCTGCAATGGGTAATGGTCTGAAAAATATATTTTCCGGCAGCATCAACTTTACAGGAACAATGGACAATGAAATAAGCTAGAGGATGGATCAAAGGCTCTCCACCGATACCCTGGACCAGAAGAGTCATTGCACTGGTGCCTATTCTACAAGTTCGATTTTCATCTCCATAATGGACACATATTTTTGTTGAGTTCAAAAACTACGGCTTCTCAACTATTCAACTATTTTCTACTATGGCTTTAATCTGTGGGGGAAGCTGGCTACATAAATTCATAGTAGAATTGAACACCTCCTCCGTGTCTTTTATTTTTTTTTAAATTTGCATATTTCAGCGAAAGTTCTGATAACTGGTACTGCAAATAACTAATCTTTCAATCTTTTTCTTCTATTCTAGCCTTCAGCTTCCTATTCTCCTCAACCAGTTTCTGCTCTTTATTTGTTACAGTTGTCAGACTCAAATTTGTTAGACTCCACCTGTCTACAAAGGTTTCATCTTCAAATTATGTAATTAAACTACTATCTTGATCAGCATGATCAAAGACACTATCCCTTATTTCCATTTGAACTTTTTCTGCCAAAGAATCGAGCAAATTCAGATCTCTCGTATCGTGATACTGAATCTCGTTTTCTTCCACTAATTGTGGGTCAAAAATGTCTGCTCCCATTTCTATCGGAGAATTGGGAGCCAAAATTTGATTATCTTCAAGACTGGGTGCAGGTACATTTGGCAAATCAGCGTTGGGTACTGCAGAGGACATAAACTTTTCCTTCATCTCCATTTCTTTGGAGAAATGGCGCTCACAGGCGTACAAAAGTTAAGGTCTGTTTTGCCCCACACCATAAAGGTTCAGCCAAAACTTAAATCCAATAAACAAGATAAATAACCCATAACTTTCAAGCCATAATTGAAATATTTTATTATTTATTACTACATGTTAAAAAAAGCAACAAACGTGATTTACACCAACCAACATTTAACAGCCTAACCTAACAAGCCTAATTTATACAACTATTTTACCTCTTACTAACATATTAATATTAATTACAATTTCAAATTAATATTCAATTTCTTACCTGGCTTTTTCCTTCTCCTGATTTGGGAAGTTAAAGCCCGCTGATGTCTACTGCACCCCATTACACACTTTTTTGTTTTTGGCATATTCCCTATAAAACACGAATGCTGTAACTTTAACATTTGTGCAAATTGGACTTTTCCTGTTGACACGTGTTAGCTTAAAACCTTACTTGTTAGATGAGTTCTCTCTTCCAACACGATATTTTGCAGTAATTAAAAATAAACTTAAAAGGTAAATGTGTCAAAACCATGCATAACAAAATTACAAATTGAGCAATGGCAACATGAACCACACATCTTACTTGCGCACATACCGATTATGAGCACATGTATTTACACGACGCTGTGCGAAAGGGGTGGAGGATGCGGTATAACCCGAAGGATGTACTTGCGTTCTTACATACTTGATTGATTGATAAACGAGGAATGCACCACAAATTTAGATATATTGCGCTCTCTCCTAAATCACAAAGACTCATCTAGCCACAGCATATTGATAAAGTTCAATATTCTGCTGGGTGCTAGCAAAGTGATGCGATCCCTATTTGGAAACACTGGGACCAATTGCTTTAAACCTGCGTCCACAGACTGCTGTACAGTCAATTAGCAGGTGTTCAGGTGTTTCAGGCTCCCTGTCGCAGAACCGACAATTTGCGCAAAAAGCTAGGCCCATGTTGTGTAAATGCTTCTTCAGCTTGAAGTGGCCAGTGTAAAATGCGAACAGTAATCTGAGTTTATCCCTAGGGAGGTTGATCACATATTTAAACACATTTAAATCAGTTGAGGCTGTACCCCCATTAGCAACGGTTACGTTCTTCTAGGCTATTCAGCGGTTCTTTGCACTCCTGCACCAGTAGCGATTTGATCTCATAGGATGAGACTGCTTTAAGTGCCGCTTGACTGTCACTAAATATGGTTATACGATCGTTGCGTTGGAGGTCTATGCACCGACTTATAGCAAAGACTTCTGCCTGAAAATTGCTCGGAAAACATTCCATAGATATGGAGAGCTTGGTGCGTGGTCCTGGAACCCCTACACCGATTCGCTCTGCCTTTTTCGAGACGTCAGTGTAGCACTTGATCGTACTATCCCTAAACAGTAACTGGGAAATTGGATAATTCCATTCATTCTTGCTGCCAGGGGTAACCTTGAACTTCTTGGTGAAGTTAACACTTTTAGTAATGCTGTCCCTTGGGAGAAGGGCTAAAAGTATAGTACCACTTAACTCTTTAATTCGCTGGGACGAGATTACCTTACCTCTGCCATGTCCTTCTGCTGTCATTGACTATATAGAAGTGTGCGCTTGTACGGCCTCTATCCATCTTCGCACCTGTGCTGCTACACTACTTTTCTCCAGTGCCCTGGCTACGCTTTGCGAGACATGTTGTCAAAAGCACCTTCGATGTCTAGGAAGGCGTACAGCATTACTTTCCTTCCTTCCAGCGAACTCTCTATCTCCTAGGTTAGCTAATACAGAGCAGTATTGGTTGATCTGCTCTGTAAGCATGTTGATTTACATGCAGGGGTGCAATTTTCAGCGCTTTCAACTTTATTTCATAATCTATGATCTTTTCCATACTTTGGTAAGAAGGAAGTTAGACTAATTGACTTGAAGGATTTTGCCAGTAAATAGTCCTTCCTTCCTACCTTGGATATATATGAATATAACCTTCGCGGTCCCCCAAATTTCAGGAATGTACGCGCGTGCGAGGCTGTCCCTCATCACCCCAACAAGGTTTGGCAGCAGAACCTGTGACTGGAGACTTAAATTTCTCGATCGAAACCATAGCCCACTTCATCGAGTCGAGTAAAAAATTACCTTGCGATTACCCAATCTAAGCGAGATGGCTTTTGTTCGCTATGAATAAATACTGGTTTTCCCGAATTTTATCTAGGAAGTGCGCCCATAAAAGTGCCGTAGCTCTTTCTTCCCCATTGTTCGTATACGTACCGTCGCTTCCTTTGGATCGTTAATACTGTGTCAGTCTTGCCTCTGGTTAGTGCCTAGCTGCTCTTGGTGTGGAGGTAACGTTTTCACAGAATCTCTTAGGTTAGGTTGCTTTTGTATTCCTCCCAGATTTCCATACGTTTCGCCTTCTTAAAGAGCCTTCGTACCTTTTTCTTAAGATCTAAGAGTCTGCTTGACCACAAGGGACAGCTGCGCCTGTTGGTGGTCGCTTTTAGGGGGCAGCTGTGGTGATAGGCGTCTATGATGGACTGGTTTAGCGAAGACAGCCTGCACTCCAATCCTGGACCAGCAAAATTTTTAACAGTCTGCCCCTACCCCGTCTCACATTCCTACTTAATGTATCCCGGAAGGTGTCCCAGTTTGCGTTCCGAGGACTACGTCTGGGAGGGAGTTGCTTGAATTCTTCTTTCAGCACGAAAGGAAAGCTCCGCTGACACCCTCCATTGTGAGACCATTCCATTCACAGGCTCATTACTCAAAGTGATATCGAGCAGCTCTCACCTACTTATTGTGACAAAAATAGGTTCACAACCCACATTTTCTGTAGCTAAATTACTACTAATTATGTATTCTAAAAGAGACGCTCTTCTTGTGCTGCAGTCTGCACTGCTCCATTCCGTGTGATGGGCGTTAGCATCATGCCCTAAGAGCAAGGGCAGCTTATGTCGGCTGCAGTAATTAACCAGTCGATCTACAGCCTCTGGGGGAGCTGCGAATGCCTATCCTGGCAAATTAGTTGAGGCTACTCAATTAGTTGAGGCATCAACTAGGTCCTGTGTCAGGAACTCTGAAATATATAAACTATACACGTTCTAAGTCTCTCGCTTAAAATATCCCAGATTACCTTGTTGGCGTCCAGTACCGTTTTGAGGCCTCTTACCTCCCCTTTGCAGACCAATGACTCTTTGATCAGCAGTGTGCCCAGTCTATCCGATGTGAACCTGCCCGCGAGGCTGCCCCTGCGTGATGCAAGTTCACCTGGAAAACTTCCACGTTAACGGTCACTACAGGATCAGTTCAATGAAGAGCCGCGCAGCCATTTCATCGAATCCCATATCCCCTCCATGACTTCCTGTAGGAGGGCAGCTCCCCTTTCTGAGCCTAGTGTCTAAGTCTTCCAACGTCACAGCAGTCGCAGCTGCTCTGACGTGCTAGCGCTGGGGTAAGTGGCAACCTAATCCACCAGCATCTTCTCTGTCTCTCCGCTCTCGGTTGTCGCTTTAGGCTTGTAAGGTCTCAAGACCACTGGAAGGAAGCTTGCTCTCCGAACGTACTTGTAGGACTCGTCATCGATAGAAAGGTTAGACCCCATCGGGACTTCTCAACTTTGCTGAAGTCTACACGCCAGGACGAGGGGCTGAGGCCCAAGTTTTGATTTTCAATCAGCCCGAGAGCGAGCATCATGCTGTTCATGCAGCCTAACAACTTGGGAGAAATCCCCACAGTCAGTAAATGACCACTCGTACTTGCAGTACACCTGCAAAATGCCCCCTATGAAATGGACCCCATGGAAGAACGCTGGGCATCCAGATCCCCTGAATACCTCTTCCATGAGGAGATCCAGGAGCACGGTGAGCTCCTCTGACCTTAACGTCTCCGTCAGGTGGTTAACAAGCCATTTGGATGCCTTTTAGCGCAACCACATATCTGCACCGTCCCTCCTCTACCCGGGAGTGATGGTGCGAAGGGTTGGCCGTCTCCCCCGGGAAGTAGGCGAATGAGAGGACGAAGTCCGAACCTTCCTTGTCCTTCACCTGTACCGCCCCCAGATCTTGCGTTAGAAACTCTGAAATACAGAAAAAGTCTATATCGGCTCTAACGACTGCACAAGAGCGAGGTCTCTCGCAAGAGAGATCCCAGATTACCTTGCTTCTTCTGGTGTTGAGGCCTCTTACCTCTCCTCTAACCACCCAAGGCTCTTGGACGATGCCCAGGTTATCCGAAATGAACCTTTTCACGATGACAGCCGAGGCTGCCGATGCATGATGTAGGTTCACCTGAGCAACTCCTATGCCGGCGCTGGAGCTTATAATATGGGTTCGATGAGAGACAGGTCCTCGTTCCCGATCTCTTCATCAACCTGCATATCCAGCGCTTCCAGGAGCTCTTGGGTGGATGGCAGCATGCCTTCTTGCTCATTGGGGAGCTCGTTGCTCCTGCTTTCATCCGCGGCGGTGGTCACAGCCTTCCCAGCCGGGATGGGGTCGTTGGAGGATTCGTGCCGCTCTCCCGCATCCACAGCGGCAGTCGCCTCCTGCACTGCTGAGCTGGCTACGGTTGGGGCCGGCGCTACGGTCATCCCCGTCGCAGGTTCTTTGTCCGCCGTTGACGTTGCCTTGGGCCTCCATGGCCTCATTACTATCCTGCCGAAGCGGAAGTTTAGCTTGAATCCCTTCGGTCTGATGTATTTCTGGGATTCATCATCTACTGTTATGTTGAGGTTCCACCCTGAACCTACAACACTGCTCGATACGACCTTCCACGCCGTGGTTCTTAAGCCCATGTTTTGGTTTTTCACTAAACCAAGCGCGAAGTCGTAATTCTTGTCCGCACTTCTCGGGAAGAATACCGCCATACTGTGCAGTTATGGTATATCATCGCCTCTCTTAACACACAGGGCCGGATCCTTCCAACCCACTAGCCTTGGCGTGTTTTCCGTTAGCCAGGTGGCCGACTTCTTATCTTAAAGGCGCCGGTGTACTCATCGCCCACGAGCAAAGCGTTCACTAGACAGTCCGGGAGAGACGTCTGCTGTTCGGACCCTAGGGCCTCCGCTGGATAGTCCATCCGGATACTCCTCACGGCCTCCGAGTATTTTCGGCTTGCGGCTCTCGCCGGCTGCTGGTTGGGGTTGGAGCGTTTTCCACTGGCTTCCTGTGGTTTGTCCTCTCGGATTCTTTTGGACCTGGATGGCTCCTGAGGAGTTATTTGGCCGTTTTTTCTCTTCTCTGTTCTACTGGGTGCCTCTTGGGGTGCCGGCCTAACTTCGTTTCGTCCCTCCGACGAGGCTGCTTTAGCTCAGCGCCGCCTCTGATTTCTGCGTCTTGTTGCAGACGAACCGCTGGCACCTGCGCGTTGTGCATTTCTAGGAGAGGGGTTGCTCCCCCTGCTCCTACTCAGAGTCCGCTTATCAGCTGTCTCCGGTGTCATGCCGTCTTGAAGGAATCTGAGGTACCACTTGAGAGTGGCTCCACTCATTCCCGCTCTTCGTGGGTCGTCGTGACCTCCTAGGCGTCCTGGTTCCGGGGTACATGGGATGTTCTCTCGTTGTCGTCTCCTTTTACGTTCGCCCCTTGATTCCACTTTTGTGAAACCACCTTCCTCTCCGCAGTCGATCCTGCTCGAGGTGGTTGTGGGGGCGGCGTTCGCGCGGTTCGCAGTGGTCGCTGAGTGCCGCTGAAAGAGGGCATGTCGTCGTCGTCGCGCGCGTGCTTCTCAAAGTGTGCTCGTTCTTCCGGCGACAGGGCATCCCGGAAGCTGAAGTTTCGTCTAGCCCCTGGGCCACTCTTGCTTGCGGTACTTGTGCAGCTGAACGCTGTTGTTGTTGATGCAGCTGCTTTGGTTGTTGTCGTTGTTGTTGTTGAGTTTTGTTTGTTGTTGTAGTTTTCGTTGTTCATATTGTTCGTACGACCGTTTAGCCCGTATTGTGGGTCTCCCGGTCTATTCTTATGTAAGAGGAATCTGAAAGGTCCGCCGCGCCAGAGCCCCTTGACGCGGTAAGGCCACCGTTACTTCCCAAGGCGGCCCGGTGTTGGGAAGGCTCCGTTCGAATACAACCGAATTTACCTCCTGGCTGCAAACCGTCCAATGGGCACGGGAGTCTTATAACACCCTGGATTAGGAGGTGGTAGCTCTTGGTCGCTGCACACATGCAGCCTCTGCCAGCCCCCAGTAGAGATGCTATGTAGCATCACCCCTGATGGTTGGGAGACTATTCGCAGAGGATATGGCATAGACTATCTCCAAAGCTGACGCCCACAACTTATCTGTTCTATAATCTCTAAACCATTTCTGCCCAAATAACTGCTTCTGATTTTGGTTGAATCTGTACGTTATCATCACTTATCTAATACCCTTTTCGCACAGACAAATTAATTTAGTATATGAAAGAAATATATAAAGAAACCCCGTCTCCGACAATAGGTAAAAACGGCAATTACTATATACTGTCGAAACTCTCTATAACGAACTCCTGTATAACGAAGTTTTCTTTATTACAAAGGAATTATAAAACAGTGTGTTTTGGGTCTACTTTGAGTGAAAAATAATCTTTATAATATATAACGAATTTCCCTAAGGCGAATATTTCCATTCAACGTAGCATTTTTTGCGACCGTGACTTAAAGCGTTTTCACGTATACGTATCACGGATACGTATAACGAATTTATCATTGTTATTCTTGCTCTGTGTGTATTTTGTTGCTTTCACAACGCACAAGCAGAGACTGATGCCACGGTAGAGGAGGAGTAAGGTCACTATCAGCTGATTTTATGTAAACAAAGGCACAGCTGAGAGGTGCCACTGTAGAAACGTCTAGTGTAGTCCGGGGTTGAGTTTCTATTGGAATCCAAGATGGCCGACTTTTAACCAAGATGCATTGTGTTATTTTCTTAAAATTTATGGAAAAGTTGTCCCAAAAATATTGGTTATATATAAAAGTTTAATATATTTTCAAAAGAAAATCGTATTAATATATATTCTTAAAGATGAGAACAATATGAGCTAATACATGAAAAATTAAGTTTTTTATATATGCCTCTTTTTAACTGTGGTAAGTTAATAAATGTTCACCACAAAAAAATGTTACAACAAATAAGCAACCATGCCGAATAGTGGGGTCCAGATTATACTCATTCACAGCCATATTTACATTTTTGCCATCGTAACGAAAGTTTTTGCAAGGCAATTTGTTTGAGTTTATTTCATGGTTAAATGCTTTACGATGGTTTATTTAGTTATTTGAATCTGAAAGAAGTGTGCAAATTTCCCTTGAGACGATAAATAACAGATCGGGTTGGGATTTTATTCCAATTAAAGTAAGGAATAACTAAAAAGGCCTCGTTAATACTGCTGCGTAATGGGTCCGGTGCTGTTCCAATTTTATGATTTAAGAGATGTAAAAGCGATACGCGATGCTGTGAAGAACTCAAATGTATTTATGAACTTAGTTGGTCGTGAATTCGAGACAAAATTTTAAATTCAATGACGTGCTTGTGGAAGATGCACGTCGCATTGCTAGGTAAGCTAAAATTAAACTTCATTTCAAAAGATTTACCATGTAATTTTTTTTTTTATGGAATCAGCAAAGAAGCTGGTGTAGAACGTTTGATTATTTGTCAGCTTTAAACGCTAGTCCCAAACCAATGAGCTTTGTGTTTGAGGGTGGAAGTAACTTTTTGAAGAGCATATACTCCGGTGAGCACATTTGGGTATTGTACAAGCTATTGTCAATTGCGCTTAGGATCCCGATACTGCTGGTCAGGTGTATCAAGCTGTTGGGTAGGTTTTGAGCAAAATTGAATTTACATACTTTCTAATATGCTAAACACCCACCTTGCAGACCAAAGCGTTACCAGTTGAGCGAATTAATTGACTGGTTTCATCGTGTTATGCGCAAAAATGAAAAATGGTGGGGATACCGTCGTTAAGACATGCGTTGCGATCCTACCTTCTTATTGAAAGCCAAGTTCACTGAGCTTATCTGTCCTGGACAACCTATTGGTGAGCTACATACGGAACGTATCGATCGCGAATGTATTACCGATGTCGTTCCCTCCGACATACCGTGGTTGAAGAATTTTGGTGTACAATTGACCTCCATGGAAGAGCAAGTACCATGGGAATTGTGACCATATCGTGCTGCGCAATATTATGATGCCGAATTGGGAGAGTGGGGGGAACCAGCTCCACCAAAACCGATAGAACATCGGGAAGAACTACGCAAATAATAAACAACACTCATCAAATGAAAGTTGGCAGCGTTGGTGACCAAGCAGCGATTTGAAAAAGAAACATTTGCATCTACGCGAATTACAATTCGTCTTTACATCTAGTGAATTATGGTCGATTATGAATGGTGTGGAAGTTGATATTTAAACTTAAAAAAACAAATAAATGTAATTTGGCTAATAATGAAGCGCTATTAAAAATTAAGGAATTTGAGTTGTATTTTTAATTGGGCCAAACAAGTTATTATCGATTTGAATAATTTCAAACGGAATATATTTCGAACAATCATTTATTTTTTTAAATACTTTGCCAGTATTGCTACTGAGCATGGCAAAATAGTGTTGCGTAAGCTAATTTAAACTACTTTTTACTACTATATAGATATTGCAAATTCAAAAAATAATTTCTTTAAGAATCCTTTTTATTTAAAAAGTTAGCTTAGAACTAAAAAATAATGTGGTAAATCTGTTAGGATAATCAAACACTCCATTTGGGAATGAGTAGGATTCCTGATCGCCGGCATTTAGCTAAATTCTGCCATATAAAACGTGTATGTAGTTTGTGATTACAAAAATTTATACTTGAAATTCAGAAAACATGGATATTGTCATTATCTCTTGATTTATCTTACACCAAAAATTGGGTTTTACTGTTCAGACGAATTATTATGATATGTAATACCAAATTTTTCCACAATAGTTATCTCTTTTGGTACACTCATTATTAAAAATAATTTTCAATTTGTCCATGAATAAATTAACTACAACGCTTAAAAATATATAGCATATTTATTTATATCAAGAAGATATAATTAAATCTTTTGATAACAGCATTAAACTTCATTCTATAACAAAAATTGAAAATAGTATTTATACATGTACAAATATAGTACCTACTATAAATTTATAATTTTATATTATAGCATTTTCGCTTTCTGCAACCCGTTTTGACCTCTCGCCACCCTTATTCACCAGAAGTGGCCATGATGTTTTATTGTGAACGTACACTTGAGGGGTAGGTTAAGGACTGTGAATGGCTCTTTTTTCTATTGTGAATGGGACTTTCCCTACTCCTCTATACCATGCTGATGCTTTGAACTAATTTTCCAAAAAATTGAAAGTGTAGTTTTGGGGGAACCACCGAATTATGCAAATGTCAACTGAAATCATTACCACATCTCATATTTCTTGCAGTCACTATCAGTTTACCATTACATATCGCGATAGTAAGTTGTTGTTGATCATAAAAGAAGTTGAAAAGGGAAAAGTTTCAAAAAAATACATTGCTAAGAAATTTGGAATCCCTCCCATAGCTTATCTACGATTTAAAAAAAATGGATAAGCTTTTGACCAGTGTCTCAGATAATGCATCCAGTATTAAACGCAAGAAGCTTCGATCTTGTACCTTTGAGGATATTGACGAAGCAATGCTGAAATCGGTACACGCGGCACGTGGTAGGAATTTTCCTCTATCTGCACTAATACTGAGAGAAAAATTAAAACAATTATCTAAAGCATTGGGTCGCGGTACGAAGTTGAAAAGGGAAAAACTTTAAAAAAAAATTCATTGCTAAGAAATTTGGAATCCCTTCCATAGCCCATCTACGATTAAAAAAAATGGATAAGCTTTTAACCAATGTCACAGATAATGCATCCAGTATTAAACGCAAGAAGCTTCCATCTTGTACCTTTGAGGATATTGATGAAGCAATGCTGAAATGGGTATACGCGGCACGTGGTAGGAATTTTCCTCTATCTGTGGGTCGCGGAGAATTTTAAGTAAGTGTAGGCAGGCTTGAAGAATTTTAAAAATCGTCCCGTCATTGTTTAAAAAACATTGGATGGTGAAAGTGCTGCCGCCAATATCCAAACTTCAAATGAATGGTAACGAATGTCTTTCCAAAATTGTTACAAAAATATGACGACATCTTTAACGCCGATGAGACGGGTTTGTTTTTTAAGTGCTTACCAAATAAACGATGGCGTTTAAAAATGAGAAGTTCTTTGGGTGGAAAAACAGCAAAGAGAGGATTACTGTGATGGTGGCATGCAATATGACCGGTTTGGAGAAAGTTAAATTGCTTTTTATATGAAAGGCAAAGAATCCGAGTTGCTTCAAAGGAATCAAATCTCCATACGTGGATTATGAATTTAATACGAAAGCATGGATGACAAGCAAGATTTTCTTGAAATGGTTTCCGAAAGTTTGCTTTTCAACAAAGAAATGGTTTGCTTTTTGTTGACAACTGCACTGCGCACCCTAAGAATGTTAAGGACCAATTGAAAAATATTGAAATTGCTAATTTCTCACCCAACATGACTTCGTTACTTCAGCCAATGGATCAGAGCATAACATACGTAACATTGAAACGCATTTTGACAAAAATTTCGTCACAATTGAAGGAGAAAGAACCTCCCACGCGCATAAATTTTCTGGATGCCATAAGAAACTTAAGCAAAATAAGGGATGTCAAAGTAAAATCCGAGACAATTGTAAACTTCTTTAGAAAAGCAGGATTTGTAAAAGTTGGCACCACAACGAATAACATTATGCCTTAGCACGAAGAAAACTATCTGCCACTATCCCACTTCGCCTTTTTAGAATCTTTATTTAAAACAGTTGCTAATATTAATGCAGCATTTAAAGACTACAACAATGTTGACTGTGATGTCATTACCACATATCATCGAAAGTGTTCAAGAAAGTTTTGGACCACCAGCTATCTCAGGTAAAGAAACGATTATAAAGAAAATCCGTGGCTGATAATTTTCTGATATAAATAAGAAATGTTAAAAGGAACAACATATCTTTTTATTCTATATAGCGAATTTTCTTTATAGCGAAGTAATTTCCAGTCCCTTGGACTTCGTTATAGAGAGTTTCGACTGTATGCCTGTTTGTCAAATAGGCACATGTGCAAAAGAGTAATAATAACTGCAGACAAGTAGGCTCTGTAGTTTATATAGGTGCGAAGAGATGCGCTTATATTTAACATATGTATTTACATATATATATATAAACTAATTATTTACAGGAATAGAGCATAATTTAGCGACGTGCATATGCAAGAAGGTAATCGGCGTAGCTGTAGGTATATACGCACGTCATATAGGTAAATGCTAGTAACAAAATAGAGATAAATAACGTTCTCAAACATTCCCTGCAATCGCTGCTAGAAATAGAGAATTTGGCAGCGGTGCCTCAGGACGACAATTGATTGATCGACCAATTATGAAATCGCCTGGCGCTTAGAATAATCCTCTTACTGGGTCATCATTTAAAGCTACAATTGAGCATGAATTAATGCAAGCTTCAATCCTTACCAATAGCGTAATAGCTGTTGCGCGAGTTACATCTCAGGTTACGTCAACTGATGGCAAGCAGTCTGTTGGAATGTGCGGTATACCCACACATTGGGGCAGACTTAATTTGCTGATCTTATGGTAGAGTTAGCAGGAATAAAGGGATGTTAAACTTATTCCAGTGTGAGAGCGCCTCAAAATTAGCGTTTTTTATAACATTTTCCATTATGGCCAGATTGAACAAAATAACAATTTTTGGGCATTTATCAACCCAATACCCTACATTTAGTACGAATAAAAATTACTAAATAGTGTTTATTTATTATATGGAGAAACTATTTAAATCTTTTTAAAGAATATTATAACAACTGACTTTTGTCCTTTCAATACCCAATAATAGGATTTAAGCTTGTTAGCTCTCAATCATTAAACGTTCTTAATCATTTTCCATTGAAAATAAAACTATGATGCTTCAAATTACAAAACGTGTCATCAAATATCTTTAAATTTCACAAATTTATTTAATATTCATAGTTTTATATTTTTTATAAGTGGTCTTGATCGTTGCAACAAATCCCTCCGTTTACACATTTTTTTGGTAAGATTCCAATCTGGCCATCGCTCGTTTCCAATTGATAAACGTCAAAGCCTACTGAACTCGATTAGCTGTCAAAGTTCAGTAGGTTTTGACGTTTAGCAATTGCTCTCTCACTTCCAGTGAGAGAGGAGTTAAACATCTCTTTATCTCTGGAGTTAGTCTGATTCTTGACGTAGCACAAACCGCAACTGAGTCTAATTCTTCTCTGAGCACAAACTGTAACTCGCTTTTGGAGACGCCCGCCGACTCGCAAAATACTTTCCGGGTCCACATATGGGTTCATGTCTATCCTGAAATTTTATTTAAGAGCATTAATTGTTCTTGTATATTCCGTACCTTGAACTTCCTTTAACAGTTACAAGCAGAGCTCATTCATATACTTCAGCTGTTACAATCTTCGACCACTGACCTTTGTAGCGCGAAAGGAAGTGTCTTAGTCGCGCTTTTGTATTGAGGACGCGATCAAGCATGCTAAAGCTTTCGAAGAGAGGAATGCGTTGACCATACGCAGAAGATAAGCAATTGGTGTTGATTCTAACGAGTGGTTATAAGAGTACGTGAAATTTCTCAAACGTTTTTGAGACCTAAAATTGTTCTGGGATGCGTATTTGTTTAACATTTTTTTAAATATTTCACTACACAGAAATTAACCAATTGCCTGTGCCGAACACTTAAACTTGCGACGAAAAATTATCGAAAAAATAGAAAGGCGTGCGATCTCGATTTCAGTCTAAGTACAATTAAAATTTTTTATTCCAGTTCATATTTCACGTATCCTAAAACTTAAGCTAACGGGATAAAACAGTTGGCAATTAAATATGTATGTATGATTAATATTATTAGGGTAAGTATTTTTACAAAATAAAAAGAAAACTTTATAATTCAAATGTAATGTTTAAAAAATGTATTTAATTTTAACTTAATGCTTTTTCATTTTAGCTTTGGACATACATAAGTCGATTAACGCAACACCGGCCACCTTGACGGGATCAGGATCCTTCAACATCCATGGGCAGTAATGCGAGTTTATGAATACCTTGCCGTCTTGGTGGACGAGGACGAGGTCGTTGAGCTACAAATTGCGTGTGGGGTGCAGCCACTTGTTGCGTTCTTGAAGGCCCGTCATGTATGTTTTAGACCACTGTCGCCAAAACTGTTGCTTAAGAGAGCAAACAAGTTGCCATATCTCGCAGCAACGAATTGGGTCCACTGAGGAGGTAATGCTCGCAAGGAGCACCTTATCAGTAGATGCGCTGGGGTTAGTGTCTCGCCGGCGTTGGGATCCTAGCTCAACGGTGTTAGGGGTCGAGAATTGAGGATGGCCTCCACTTCGGCCAGTAGTGTTGACATCTCCTCCGTCGTGAGTAGAGCGTTGCCGAGTGCGCGAACGACCAGATGCTTGGTGGACTTCGCCGTCGCCTCCCATAATCTGCTAAAGTGCGGCGCCCTGGGTGATATAAGGCCGAAGCTGAATCCTTCTTCGACAGCGAATCCCATTAGTTCTGGGGCTTGCGCTAGAAAAGCCTCCTTCAGCTCGCGCAGCTTGCGGTCGGCGCTGACAAAGTTGGTTGCGTTGTCGCTGAATATTTTCTGTGGCATCCCTCGGTGACCAATGAACCTTTTGAGGGCGAAAATTAAATAATTAGTAGATAGGTCCGAGACGAATTCTAAATGTACTAATGTTTTGAAGTGAAGCAAACGAAAACTGCTGTTTAAGTTTTTACGGGTGGTCGTCCACGTATTTTTAAAGTTGTATATATAGGACCACAAAAATCTACGCCACATATCAGAAAGGTCGTAACGCTCGAAGTCTTTCAACTTTTCCCATTATTTGGTTTCGCAACTCCGGCTTGTAATGAAAGCAGTGTGTACAGTTTCTTGCGGTTCTACTGTAAGCTTCTCTGGTATTAATTAGCCATATGCGTTCTGGAAGAAGCGCAACCAACGCTTCTGCCCCAGCGTGGTGATTTCGAAAGTGCAGGAACCGTAAGGAAGTGATAACGAAATGCGAATTTTTAATCAGTAATAATGGGAATTTGGCATCGTGTGGGAGAAGTGCATTTAATAGGCGACATCCTTCTCGGATTAATTTAAAGGAAAGCGACATATCAAGTAGTCATGTAAGAACGGGTTGAGATTTTGCAAGTTTGCGGGTAGCGTCGTGCCTTTAGTCAGATTTTGGATTTCCCTGGCAAACTCAGAAAGTTCAATCACCTGGACCTGGTTCAATCACCGTGGAATGCTAATTGATGACAGCTGCAGTAGGTTGGCTTTGAAATTCTGTCAGCAATGGAATCGACTCATGCCAATCTAGTTTTTGGATCCAAAGCTCTTGCAATAAGATTTTTGCTTTGGTAACTAGTGGGGCTAATAATCCAAGAAGATCGAAAAGGCGGCCGGACACTGACAATATGTTCCATTTAGTGGCTCGCAGATCATTAAAATTATCATCTAAAACAAAGCGAAACAAATCCTCTTTCGGCAACCAATGGATTCCTAACGATTTAATGGAACTTTTGTCATTAAAGCTTAATGACTTTACAGTGCAATCACTGTCTAAAAAATTAGGGTGGTTCGAAAACCATTTCGTTAAGGTGAATCCGGGCGAGTTTAATATTTGTATTCCCTCACATCTCAAAAAATCTAGAGACGCAAAATTTTCGGACCCTGTTAATAAATCATCAACATAAAAGTTTCTTTTGATGGCCAATGAACCGAGTGGATATTTCATTGTATTGGCATCACTGAGCATTTGTAAACACCGTGTTGTGAGAAATGGTGCAGGCGTAGTGCCGTAAGTGACGGTGTTAAGTCGAAAAATTTAAATATGCTCTGAGAGATGCTCTCTCAACACAATAAGCTGACTTGTGTAAGCGAAAACGAAGAAGAGTTGAATACAATTCTTATTGTATGGTTTGGCCTACCATCAAAAGTTCATTCATTGAAATTTGAGATGAAGTACGACTCGAAGCGGGTCTTAAAACGCATTGATGCGGAATGAAATAGTGTGGCTCACTCGGGATCTTATTGGTCGTTGGGCTCATGTGACCCAGTGTTCTGTATTCATTCATAAAATCCAGATACATTTTACGAAGTTCTGGATCTTTCAAAGTTCTTCTCTCCACGGCCTGAAACCGCTGAATTGCGTTTTCATAAGAGTGACCGAGTAACTTACGGTCAGCTTTAAAGGGCATTCTGACTTGAAGCCGTCCTGAAGGCAATACTTGAGTTGTTTTCAAAAGAAAAATATCCGTTCCCAATTGGACGAAATAGCCAAACGAAAGAAATAATTCAAAATAAGCAATAGCACAATTAAAGAATTTAATTCGAAAAAATATTGTCCAATAATTAAATTTGCGAAAACACGCAACCTTGCTCAACATGAATCTACGCAACCTTGCTCAATATGAATCTACGCAACCTTGCTAAATATGAATCTACGCAACCTTGTCTGCGAAGATGTTCGAGCAGCAAGCGAAGCGGTGACAATCGGCGATCGTTTGTTCGTTTCTTTCGGCACAGCTCGGCTTTTCTACCAACAACACAATGTTGCCATGCTTATGCTGTTGTTGTTTTTGTAGAACAAAGTTTCAATTTTTGGTTGGTGACATATTCAATTTAAAATAAATTCTGTTGGGATTCGTACCTACGTGCTCGTCGTCACTTTTGAAGCGCTTACCACCAACACCACCATTGACACTTGAATTGCGTTGTCCTAATTATGGTTTGGTTATGCATGAAAGAAATATACAATGGATCGCCGATTGTTACCTCTTTCCTTGCTGCTGCTGCGCATATGTATGTTTGTATGCTTGTTCATTATTGAAGTTATACTGCTTTTTCTTTCCTTTGTCTTTCATTTCTGCGAATTCTCAACTATTTTATGTGCCCTTTTGTTGAAATACCCTACGTTGGTTCATTTTTTGGAAATCGACCCGCGATGACGAGGTATATCGTTTTATCTGACAGCGTGAGGTTTAAGAAGTTCATTTCTGATTTTGTCTTGTGGCATATTAGAAATGATGTTTCTTCGAAAATCGTTCGCTTACAACGGATAAAACGACTTCTGAGTGGTGATTTTAATGAATAAATTCCTTTTGGTTGAAATGCTCGGCGTTGGCCGTTGAAAAGTTAAGACTATACTTCTCAGGATCATTCATTTCTTCAAAGAAATTAGTGACCTTTAGAAATATGCATATTTGCATTATTTCGTTTTCATTTCCATATTCGTAGCAATAGAATTTCTATGGCATAAGTAAAGTAATGGCCACCGATTGTCACCCCTTGTCGCTGTAGCAGCTTCGCCTACAAACATGCGTAAATACATACGTATGTATGTATACGTATGATCGTGAATACATATCGACGCAGATTTTTGCGAGAAGCACCAGAAAGTTGTGCAATTTATGATTTTTAGCTTTTGCCATCGTCGCGAAAAGACGACTTGTTGGCAAATGTATGCTCGGGGAGATGTTACGGCCTCTGTTTTTATGAATGAAGCGAGATCGCTTGTGGAATTTGCGCCTGCGTTCATGAATGAAATCGTTTTTGTTGTAAAATGTACTACACTTGTTCTTCGCCAATTTGGCTGCCATATTGACTTGTGAAGATCAATTTTTTGTTGGTGACATATTCATATGTGTACACATGTGTATGTTTGTATGCTTGTGCATTATTCGGCAATGTATGCAAATATATGTACATGTAAGTAAATATGAATGTATGAACATGCAAGTCAATGCGCGCACATGTTATAAGTATATTGATAAGTCATGAAAATATGATTTCAATTTCTGAACGCGCACATGCGTATACATACACTTATATGAGCATGTGCAGATTCACAAGATAAGATAGAAGATGTATGCCTTTTAACATCGTATACTATACAAATAAATATTTTTCTTACTAATAGAAATTAAATTTATCACAGCAATATACATAATATACTTATACATAATTATAAAATGTGAATTTAAGTTTTCTAGTTTTCTTTCATACAAAATGATATGCATTTCTTGAAATATCACTAAGAAGTATAACTTCATCCGCGCGTAGGTGCTCCACGCACCTTTTTGTTTCGTTTGGTACTCGGAAAAATAGGTTCCTGGACACCTCTAAGAAAGCTTCTCCAAATATGAGTTTTTAATTGTAACGGGAAGGTCCTCCTACATACAGTTTTCTATTTTTTCTTATTATCAGATAGAAAAATTTATATCTCGCTTCCAACTACTTGAAAAAATATTTTGTTCCTTAGATTTTGTAAGAAATTGAATGCTCTACAAAAACCATCTATAATGATTTTTTCGTAAACCCAAACGGTTAAAAGATATTAACAGTTAAAGTTTGATTATTTTTGGGAAATTTTTTTATTTCTTATGAGTTTTATAACTCAATGAAAAAAATAATAATAAGAAAAAATAGAAAACTGTATGTAGGAGGACCTTCCCGCTACAATTAAAAATTCATATTTGGAGAAGCTTTCTTAGAGGTGTCTAGGAACCTATTTTTCCGCGTACCAAACGAAAAAAAACATTTTTTTGTTTTTTGAATCACTCTAATGTGTATATATGTATAACAATATATAATATATATATGTATGTATAAACAAGCGTTTAATGTGAAAAGGGAGAGCTAAAAACCGAAAGTGTGCTTACGTCCCTTTGGCACAGGATGCAGCGGCAGCACATTCCCACGGCGACCTAAGCAGCAGCGGATAGACGGCAGCAACGAAGTGATGGCAGCGGCGGAATTGTAGGAACTGTTTGTATCAAGGCTATTTCCTAAAACGCCAATAAAACTAACGGTAAATACATTTTTGGTCTATCCCATTCGTAGGGGCTACGAAAAGCAAGAGAAGTGAGACAATAGAAATACACCGACTGTGCAGTGAAAATAGCTTAAAAATTAGCTCTTATAATAAATTAAACTGCGATATAAAATCGTGTTTAATCCCTCCTTTTGCAACTTTCTTTGTTATTCATGTTATTCTACGAGGCATGCGTGCAAAAACGTAGTTTTTTTTTTTTTGCCAAAATGTTACAACTAAGCGAAAACACATCAACATAAGGAAAACATTTAAAAGATCATAAAAAAAAACTGACACATACGAACGCCAAACACTTTGAGGGTTTTACTATACTGACCTAGTACCATCACCTTGACTTGGAATTTCTCACCCCCCAGATTAGCTGTTGTACTGTGTAATTTATTTATCACGGCATATGTCCCTGTATAACTGATAATAAAATCGCAAAATGATGAAGAGCACAAGCACATTTGGAAAAGCTGCAGACCGACCTTCGTCCACCCGCTATTGCCGTCCTGTTCGAATTCAATTTGAAAAGGAATTAGTTTAATAAACCCTCAATGCACTAGATTTGCGCTAGATCCTGCAAAGGAATTAACTTAAAAATATTTCTGGTATTATCTTCCTTCGTCAGTCCATAAAATTTTAATTCACGCTCCTAATGTTATTCATTATGCACCAGTTTCAATTATAGAGCTCTCATACAAATCCGCTAAGTCAAGCAATAAGGACGTTAAGATGTATCGACTCCATCATTCATGAAAGAACTAACGGATCGCTACAAATCAGGACTTGCTAAGCCGATTGCTTTTGAGCTTAGATCCTTTCATCACCAGTCAAAGAAACTATCATGCTAAAGTAAATTAATTTTATTAAATTCAGTTTTTGATATAGTTGAATAACATTCAAACAAATCCTTTTTTAGCTTATCAAATTTTTTAATTTAATATAATTAATTAAAATTTGTTACCATCGGGGGTGGCAGAGTGGGAAACGGGAGAGGAAGATTTTAAAAAGCTTTGGCAAAAGTTTCACTTTCATATATGCAGTGGAAGTATTTTTGGCCGCTGATTCCATACAAGACCGACCACTGTGCGACGGTGCGATGACAGCAGCGGCTGAATATCAACAGCGATGGCGGCAGCGGAGTGATAACAACAGCGGATTGACGGCAGCAGCGACGTAATGGCAGCGACGGAGTTATAGCAGCAGTGGAGTGATGGCAGCAGCGGCCGAATACCAACAGTGACAGGATGGCAGCAGCGGAGTGATGACAGCAACAGCGATACTAACAACGACGGGATGGGAGCAGCGGTCTGATGATATCAACAGATAGCGGTGGAAACGGTTTGTCTTTTTTACCGGCACTTTGGTTTTCACCGGTTTTTAGGCTTTAAACAGTTTAGAAAAACGGTTTTTAGAAACTCTAACGTAACTTTGGGTAAAAACGTTTTGTGCCTTTATTTGCGCCCACCACTGTACCGCTTAAATAAATCACCTTTCGCATTGTACTTATCAAGAACCACCTTTTATATTCTTTCGTTGTTTGGTGAATTCCTCACTTTACGAGTGCGATCTTGATTCCAGTCTAAGTACAATTAAAAATCTTTATTCCAGTTCATATTTCACTTATCCTAAAACTTAAGCTAACGGGATAAAACAGTTGGAATGTAAGTATGTATGTATGTATAAAAAAGAAACTATACTCACCGTTCATTTTGTTAACTTATAGTAATAGCTTAAGGTGAGTATGATTGATATTATTAGGGTAAGTATTTCTACAAAATAAAAAGAAACCTTTATAATTCAAATGTAATGTTTAAAAAATGTATTTAATTTTAACTTAATGCTTTTTCTTTTTAGCTTTGAACATATATAAGTCGCTTAACACAACAGTACGAATAGCTTGACATTCTAGGCCTAACTTGCGCTTCCGTAAGTTTTGATACAACTGGATCTTCTTCCATGCAGAGACAACGTAAAGGTGGACCTGGCCACCATAGTGAATGAAGCCGAAGGGCTGTAGACACACAACGCATTCCAATGTAAGGTCAAGATAGTGATGTTGGAATCGCTTAGTTCAATTTCGGGTACTAATTTCGCTAATACCAGCAAGTCCCTTGGTGGAGTTTGAATTCAATGAACCACAGATTTAAATAAATTTAACATCTGGCCAATTAAACGAATACTTAGTCAACGGTCTGAGCTCAAAACTTTGCGCCCACGAGTCACATTACACTGTGGAACATTTTTGGGATTATTGTCTGAGGGGTGAGAAATTCCAAGTCAGGGTGATGGTACTAGGTCAGTATAGTAAAACCCTCAAAGGGTTTGGCGTTCGTATGTGCCAGTTTTTTTTATGTCTCTGTCGTAGATTTACCGAGTTTAACACAGAATTTAATCGCGTATCTTTGCTCTAACGAACACTGCATTTTCGGCATGCACCACTCTTACACATCGCGCGAAAATGTTTGTTCTGACTCTACCGAATCCAGTCGGTGCGCGCACGCTCCGAAGAACAGTCGTGGCGGAAGAAAATCAGTCCTTTTCCTTTCCGGACAAACCCTGTATACTTTTTCTTGCTGTGAAGGCCCGATTGCTGTCTGCAACCATGTTGTAGTTATGTATATACAGCACATTGACGTAAAGCACGATTTGCATTGTAAGGACTGCTTGTCATGCCATGCGTCGCGGCAGCCAACTCGAAACTATGTAGTAGTTCAACTAGGGATTTCCTCCACAAAATGCGTTGCCATTTGCTATGAAAGGGTTTGTTCTCCACCTAACACTTTGTTGACGTCAGCTGTTATTACTATGTGATAGCGTCGAAATCGATGAATAATATCTATAAGGTTATCTTGAATCCGTGATCTCGCAATTTATGTGTCGTTCAATGACACTGCGCTGGTAGTTTTGCACGACGCGTTGAATACCACACAAAATTTACCTGTTAACGCATGATGGGGTTTGTATTAGCATTGCGTCGGGTCAAATAAATCGTAATTGACTGCATGCATGTGACCGAGTGCCATGTACTCTCTCATATACATGATGTAATTGCTGCGAAGCACAGAATCACCAGCTAATTTTCGTTTAAGATAAAAAAACTGATGGCGTGTCAATTGATATACATCTTCTAAAACTAGGAAAATACTTGCGATCCGACAGAATTGGGGTTCAGCGAAGTGCTTGACCTATATGTCATTGCTGAGCCTGGTGTTGATGCTGAGACCGTTATTTCGGTTAATTTGGTGTACACTGACAAACAAAGCCCTTAACATAATTTTTTATAACGGTTTTTAAGTTCCACCATTTTGCATGAACATATGTATACTATTATGTATGTATGTTCGTATGAATGTTCGATGCTACACTTATTAAAGTCCGAAAATATGAAATCTTTTTTTTTAAGAAATACATTTGTATTTTCTATTTCTACTTTTTTTTATTTTCCACATACATTTTTTTCATCCATATAAAAATTTAAACAAATCAAGAGCTCAAACATGCCTAATATCAGCTCGAACCTACTGTTCAAATTACTTAAACAATAATATACAGTCCACTATCAGTTGACTGCATACAAAAATGCAGCAAACAAAAAAAATATGTGATAAGAATACAATACAGAAAAACAACGCTTATGGTGGTTATTGTATTCTTTATCATAAATCTTCAAGTGCCTTAGTCACACACACACATACATACATATCTGGCAACTTTTCTCGTGTACAGTTGTGCTTTCGTGCTCTTAGAAATTTGTTTAATTTATATAATATTTAAAACTTTGTGGTGAAATTATCTGAATTAAGTGATCCGTTAAGATAAGTATCACTATTATATTGTTTTATTAAAGCAATTGAAATTTACTTTAATTGCGTGTTGGCTAATTTTAATTTATTCCGCCGAGTAATTTTCAATTTGTTTTTGTGCTACATTTTAAATAGTGCAATTGTTAGTGTTAATTTATATTGCTTACTTAAATTTCTTTCTTGTTTTTTTCGTTTTCATCTTTGTCCACAGCTGTTTGTGAGTTTCTTACTTTTCGTGCATCTCAAACTGCTCGCTACAGTGGTTGTTACCTTTGATAACCAAATTTTTTATTGCATTAATTTGTTATAAATATTTTTGTCATTGCTCTTTTCACTTTTATTATTTAACATTTTTTATATTTTTATTTAATATTGTTTTTGTTCATTATGACTTCCGAACTGCTCTGTGAAAGACGAGTCGGAACGCTTTGTTTTTTGTTGGCTTTGTGATGGGCTTGCCCATCTTAAATGTGCTGGACTGACAGGTAGGATATTGATATTACTTAAAATGCAGACCAACAGAAATTTAATTGTTTAAAGTTTTTAAGCAGGCGCGTAATGGTTTCAAGGAGATTGGTCGTGAGCTTGAAACCCTTACTGAAAAATGTACCACTGTATCTTCCTTAAAAAGAATGCCCCCACCTACTATTGACCTCATCAATCTTTCAAGGAGAGAAGGTTCCGTTTGCTCAGGACACAGAGAAAACTGTTACTGAACACGGTAAGCGGAAAACTTCACAAGATCCGCCTCCAAATACTTCCAAGTCTGCTAATAAAAACTTAGTTATAATACCGCGGAAAAAGGTATTTTTTATCTCGAGACTTGCTGCGGATACCACAGTCGATGATATAAAAAGTTATATCTCGTCGAAATTAAAAATTTGAATTCAAATACAACAGAGATATTTCGTCGTTTAAGATCGACATATCTGCTGACAATTATCAATTGATACTTGACAACTCATTCTGGCCATCTGCAGTCTTTGTGCGCGAATTCGAGCACAAACGTGATAAGTCACATGTAGTTATCACTACAATGCCAAGAAATCCCGTGCAACAAACTAATTAACAATAATTCGCGATTATTTATTATCAAAATGTTAGAGGGCTTAATACAAAACTTACTGATTCGTATTTAAATAGCATTCATTGTAACTTTAAAATCATTGCTTTCACAGAAACTTGGCTGAAGCCCCACTTTTTTGATAATGAAATATTCAACAGTGAATTCGAAATCTTTAGATATGACCGGCTGAACAGAAAAGGAGGTGGTGTCTTGTTTGCTGCTCATTCTTCAATTCCATCTGAAGAAGTCGATATTCCGCATGCTGACTTCATAAAATTTAAGTGCATTCGTATTTGCGCTAATAGTGGCCATATCTACTTAACTTTATCTTATACTAGCTGACCCGGCGAACTTCGCACCGCCTAATTATTGGAGGCATATTTAGTAAGTCACAAACACACGACACAATACTTTTTTAATTTTATTGAAATTTGCTGCTTTCAGATTTTTAGGAATATTAAAGAATTATAGTATAGATGCACAGCAAAGAGACGTTAACATTTCTAGTGATATTTTACCATAGACAATTTTTTTTGACGATCGCCATGGTTAGGAAAAGAAGAAGAACTACATCTGTCATCGAGAAAATAAAGAATTCAAACAACTATAATATAGTTATAGTGAAGCTATATATCCCTCAACTCCTTAAAATGCATTGTCCGTTTTGTAAAAAGTGGATGGAAAGGCAGAAAAAAATAATAACTGTCCAGATTGTATTAAATTATTATTAAGATGCGACGAATGCTACAACATAATCGCTGTTACCGTCAGATTTTGTACCAAGTGTGGTAAGAATGTAGAACGAATAATACGCGTGAACAGGGCAAAAATACAAAAAATTATATTAAAGCAAAAGCTGCTATCTAAACCAAAACACGTTTCTGCAATGCCATCTTCATCATCTGAGGAGACATTCTGTGAATTAAATTTATCGGCCGAAGACATACAGGAGACAGGAAGACAGCCAAAAGCCCAACATCAAGAATGTTCTGGTAGATATTGATGTTATTGAAGACAGCCAGCAGCTCAACATTGATAATGTTCTGATCGAATCAGATTTGTCCGAGTCGCCTAGTACTTCCACCATATTATCATGTCCTGGCGAGCCAAGTGGTTCCCAAGTAGATGGAGCCAAGTTGATGGAAATAAAGAGTTACTAATACACGTTGACATTAAGGATCCAAATGCACATATTATATACATATTAAGTCATTTATTTATATTTATACACTTCATTTACAAAAATTTAAAATTTTCTTGGATGTGCTCGTTTCTGGACTGTGAACATGATAAACAAATCTTTGCTTAAATTAAATACAACACAGTTATGATCATATACAGTTAATTAATATAGTGCTTTCTGGTAGACAATATTTTTAGTTTTTTTTTTTTGCGGTGCGTAAATAAATAAGGATGTTGGTTTTCCGACACGCGAACACGCAACATATAATTGTCCATGTGCGAAACAGGGAAACTCTAAGTTTATTCCGCAAACTTGCAACGATTGGCCTTGCGATTTATTTATGGTCATCGCAAACCCCAGACGCACGGGAAATTGCAACCTCTTAAAATCAAATGGCAAATCCGTTGGAATCATAGGTATTCGTGGGATTAAGACATCCTCTCCTTTGTATTTGCCTTTGATTATTTTAGCTTCGATGATGTTATTCATGAGTTTCTTCACAACCAATCTTGTTCCATTGCAAAGTCGAGGTTGATTAATATTACGCAGCATGATGACAACTGACCCTACTTTTAATTTCAAATTATATGGTGGTAGTCCAATGAATTTAAAAATTCTGTAGGATAGTTGACTACGTCATCCTGGTTTGTGGCCGTGTCAACTGATTTGTACGTAAACAACTCTCCTGGAAGGAAATTCTGAATGGTAGCATTGAGATCATCGACATCTTTGTTTTTTGCTGCCAATATTGCTCGTTCACTTAGCCAATTAGTGGTTATTATATTGTTGTTTAATGTCCGGAAAAACACGCTGAATAAGCTCCTTTTTCGATTCTGTGAAGTGACAGAAATCTGTGGGAAAAGTCATTAATCCGGTCGAGCTGTCAACTGCGACCTTACCATTGCCAATATCCAGCAACTGCTTCGAAACACAGTCGCAGTTTGATCTTGTTGCAAAAACACTCGCATGTTAGTAGTTAATTGTAGTGTCTTTACGTGCCGCCACATATTTGATGATTTTAGACATGCGTTTATTTCGTCAGCAACAGTCGATCGAGGAATTACTGGAAGAGTCTGACGAAAATCACCTGACAACAGTATCATAGCTCCACCAAAAATGTTTTGGTTATCACGTAAATCTTTTAACGTCTTATCTAGTGCCTCCAGCGACCTCTTGTGGGCCATTGTGCGTTCGTCCCAAATTATCAATTTGCATACTTGGAGAGTCTTCGCCATGGCGCTATTTTTGGCAATGTTGCAAACTGGTGTTTCGTTGATATGCATGTTTAATGGTAATTTTAAGGCTGAATGTGCAGTTCGTCCGCCTTCTAATAAAGTTGCTGCTATTCCAGATGAAGCCAACGCTAGGGCTACCTCATTTTGCGATCGGATCTTTGCTAATAGCAATGAAATTAGGAACGTTTTCCCAGTACCCCCAGGAGAATCAAGTAAGTAAATCCCCCCAGACCCACTGTTTACAGCTTGTGTTAAACGATCGTACGCAATCCTTTGTTCTTCGTTCAATTGCGGAACAGTTGCGCGAACTGCTTCGGTCATAGCTTGAGTATCGTACTGGAGTTCTCTTTGCAACTCATGGTTTAATGCATCTTGCATAGCACGATTGGGTGCTGTCAGGTCCAAACACGACGATACTTTATTTGCCATCAACAAACACATATCTTCTATTATGATCAATTTGTCATTGTAAATCTTTGCCGTAATTTCCAATGTAGGATTCAAAGTTTCACAACGCACGCGATGCAACACATCTTCAGACGTCCTCAGACATGTCATCCCTATATTTCATCCACAAATCATACGGATTTGAGGGGAAACATGTCGATATTATAATCGCAAACAGTGTGCGAATTTGATGCGGCGATGAAGATATCACGGAATCCTTGAGCGTATCATCCCAATGCGAATCGTTTTCAAGCAACCGTAATAATTGACACGCCTCACGGTAAGTCGCACACAGATGTCCATCAACTGTTCGCAATTGTTGAAAAGATGTCGGACCAGGAACATTCACCAATAACAATCTAAGATAATAACATTCATCGTTATTAGGATGTACTGTATATATACGGCCTATAGCATCTGTGGCAAATACATTTTCATATCCTTCAAGTGGTGTTCCTTGTTTACGACGCTGAAAAGACTTTGAGGATGCGTTCCATGTGTAGTAGCGCGGCATATAAGCATACAGCAAAGTGCGAGCGAATTGATCAGTTGCACAAATTGAGAAGAAACCTGTCAATGTGGTCACAGGTGGACGTGCCGCTCTATCCACAGCGTTGTTTGGGTTGAAATACACTCGTTGTCCATTTTCTAAATGAACTGCCAAATGCAATACAGTGGGATGTCTTTCATGAATTGCAAACGAAAATATGCGCCAAATAGCCTCATTGCTGCTTACATAGCGGCTAGTTTAAAGTTTGATTATTTTTGGGAAAATTTTTTATTTCTTATGAATTTTATAACTCAATGAAAAAAAAAATATTATGAATGATGAAATTCACAGTTTTGTAGGAAATTTACTGCTCTATAAAAATGGTCTTTTTTGATTTTTCGATTAGGTTAAGCGTTTACGAGACATTCAATGCATATTAGGGTGGATCAAAAAAAACTTTTTTTTTTGTTTGGTACTCTGAAAAACAGGTTCCTAGACACCTCTAAGAAAGCCTCTCCAAAAATCTATTCATAATAATTTTTTTTCATTGAGTTATAAAATTCATAAGAAATAAAAAATTTTCCCAAAAATAATCAAACTTTAACTGTTAATATCTTTTAAACGTTTGGGTTTACGAAAAAATCATAATAGACCTTTTTTGTAGAGCATTCAATTTCCTACAAAATCTAAGGAACAATATATTTTTTTAAGTAGTTGGAAGCGAGATCTAAATTTTTCTATCTGATAATAAGAAAAAATAGAAAACTGTATGTAGGAGGACCTTCCCGTTACAATTAAAAACTCATATTTGGAGAGGCTTTCTTAGAGGTATCTAGGAACCTATTTTTCCGTGTACCAAACGAAAAAAAAAAAAATTTTTTGAATCACTCTAATATACATACATATGCATCTATGCATCTATGTAGGTGAAAGGGGGATTGTGGGATTTGCGGTAGCATTCTTAATTAAACATTAAGGTGCGACATTTTTATATATTGCAGACAAAGCATTTTAAACGAAATAAAGTTTAACAATCCGGTTCTTTGGAAAACTTTCTCGTTAAAAAAAAAAAATTTCAAGAACGCTCAACTGTGCTATTGCTCATTTTGCATACCTCATCGGTGTGGCTTTCGTATACTTGAGAATCGATATTATTTTTTCTCGTTTTCGTAACCGATTCCAAATATATTTGTTGCTATTGGTTTGGCTGTCGTATATTTGGGAATCGATATACAAGTATATACATACATATATTTTTCGTTTTCGTTTTCGTTATCGATTTTTATTATATCTGTTGCCAATCTGTATAGTCTCTTTTTTTCGGAAATTTAATTTAAACTAGCAAAAATGAGCAAGCCAAAGCCAACTATCGCCAACCTCTCTCCAAGTAAGGAGTTGATTGACTTAAAGTCATTAAATCGTCAAAGGACGGTGGCTAAAAGTAGCATTTTGCGCATAAAGACGGGTCTTTTAGAAAAGACTATGTCATTAGATAAAATCGAATTGGATTGTCGTCTTGATATACTAAATTCACATAGTGAGAAATTGATGAAATGTCAATCTAAAATTGAAGAGATTGATGAAGACGACATGGCCCGAGGGGAGTTAGAGGACATATAATATAATTAAAACAATTTTGGCCAAAAATAGAACATCTATTGCTGAAACATCATTCGTAACGTCTCACAGCTCAAGGCTCCCAAAAATGAATTTGCCGAAATTCAAGGGAGAATATTCGGAATTTAAAAATTTCATGAGTTTGTTTGAGAGTTTGGTTCACAATGATCCAAACATCCCAGATATTGAAAAATTTAACAATTTGGTTAATTGTCTATCTGGAGAGGTTCTGGGCACGGTAAAGGCGTTTCAAATGTCGGATGAAAATTATCCGAAGGCGTTGGCAAGTCTCAGAAAGGTTTACGACAATAAATGTTTGATTCTCTTTAATACGATTTCAAAACTTTTTGAGCTGCCAACTATCCCTAAGCCATCAGCCCCTTAATTGCGCGCGATGATTGATGAAGTGTCGGCTGTATATGACTCATTGCTATCGCTGGGCGATGAGAAACAAATCACAAATGCGATAATTATTCACATAGATAATGATACAAGTTGACTCTGCCACCCGATCAAAGTGGGAAGAACAGCTGGATTACGAAAGGATACCTTAAATGAAGCTACCTTAAATAGACGGTACCAGCACCTATCAGCTGAAGGCGCATCATCTTCGAGGACGAGACCCATAGCAGCAGCCAACGTGAGCCACGTGAAGCAGCCTCACATGAATGGAACGAATTACGCTTTAGGTACAGCGAATACAAAGCAGCCGACATGCCAGCAGTGTAAATCGAAGGACCACTACTTAACAGCTTGCCCCACCTTTAAAACTCTCTCTGTTCAACAGAGATTTGAGTTTGTCAAATTGGGTCTCTTATGCATAAATTGTTTGCGTAAGGGGCATACGGTATCCAAGTGCAGAGCGGATCGATGTCGCGTGTGTAATCGGTCCCACCACACATTACTGCACCAGTATCCTGTATCCTTCGCTGCTGAACCTCATCCGCAACCAACAACAACTACACACGCAATGCATACAATAAGTGTGCCTGATGGGGTAATGTTGGCAACAGCAGTTATTCTGGTGAGATCATGCTGTGGAGAGTACCTGCCCGCAAGAGCCTTGCTGGACACAGGTAGTCAAGTCAACTTCATGAAGGAGGATTTGGCCCAAAACTGCGGATTCGACGCCAAAACAGGGCTTTAAATATTATAGGGATTGGAAATTCAAGTACAAAAGTCGGGGCCAAATTAAGCGCATTTGTTAAGTCGCGCGTAAATAACTATGAATTTTCGGCAGAATTCTGGATTATGCGATGTATTTCGGCTTATCATCCAGACCATACCTTTAACATTAATGGTTGGAAAATTCCGCACAATATTAAATTAGCGGATCCAGAATTCCAAAAATCTCAAAAGATCGATATGTTATTAGGAGCAGAAACCTTTTTCGATTTATTAGCGGTTGGTCAAATTAGAAGTGGCCCTAATCAACCAACGCTACAGAAAACTCTTTTGGGATGGATTGTGTCTGGCAAATATGTCAGCAGTCTTAGTCCTGCTCCCGAGGTAACTAGTACATTATGCCAAACTGAAGAAGATTTAAAGTCAATAGGCTGTGGGCTTGCTACCCCCCTAATTTGAAAGATAATGAATAATAGCACCCTTCCCCCCCTAGGACCACGGGGGGCCCTAGGGCAGCCTCCTGAAAATGGTATAAAATCGTAGTTTTTCCATACAATTTTCGCTAATTATTATAAAATTTATGTATTTTTACGCATAGAGTGACTCTATTTTTATACAAGACCCTGAAAAGTGGGCAATATAGTACGTCCATATAATGAAAATTTGGAATAAAAAATCGCGCGACACAATACTTTTTTAATTTTATTGAAATTTGCTGCTTTTAGATTTTTAGGAATATTAAAGAATTATAGTATAGATGCACAGCAAAGAGACGTTAACATTTCAAGTGACATTTTACCATAGACAATTTTTTTGAGTAAATACTGACAAATATTTACACTATAACTATCAAACTACATCTGTAGTTTTTTTTTTGACGATGGCCATGGTTAGGAAAATCGAGAAAATAAAGAATTCAAACAACTATAATATAGTTATAGTGAAGCTATATATCCCTCAACTCCTTAAAATGCATTGTCCGTTTTGTAAAAAGTGGATGGAACGGCAGAAAAAAAATAATAACTGTCCAGATTGTATTAAATTATTATTAAGATGCGACGAATGCTACAACATAATCGCTGTTACCTTCAGATTTTGTACCAAGTGTGGTAAGAATGTAGAACGAATAATACGCGTGAACAGGGCAAAAGTACAAAAAAATATATTAAAGCAAAAGCTGCTATCTAAACCAAAACATGTTTCTAAAATACCATCTTCATCATCTGAGGAGACATTCTGTGAATTAAATTTATCTGCCGAAGACATACAGGACATTGAAGTTATTGAAGACAGCCAAAAGCCCAACATCAAGAATGTTCTGGTAGATATTGATGTTATTGAAGACAGACAGCAGCTCAACATTGATAATGTTCTGATCTAATCAGATTTGTCCGAGTCGCCTAGTACTTCCACCATATTATCATGTCCTGGCGAGCCAAGTGGTTCCCAAGTAGATGGAGCCAAGTTGATGGAAATAAAGAGTTACTAATACACGTTGACATTAAGGATCCAAATGCACATATTATACACATATTAAGTCATTTATTTATATTTATACACTTCATATACAAAAATTTAAAATTTTCTTGGATGTGCTCGTTTCTGGACTGTGAACATGATAAACAAATCTTTGCTTAAATTAAATACAACACAGTTATGATCATATACAGTTAATCAATATAGTGCTTTCTGGTAGACAATATTTTTAGTTTTTTTTTTGCGGTGCGTAAATAAATAAGGATGTTGGTTTTCCGACACGCGAACACGCAACGTATAATTGTCCATGTGCGAAACAGGGAAACTCTAAGTTTATTCCCCAAACTTGCAACGATTGGCCTTGCGATTTATTTATGGTCATCGCAAACGCCAGACGCACGGGAAATTGCAACCCCTAAAATCAAATGGCAAATCCGTTGGAATCATAGGTATTCCTGGGATTAAGACATCCTCTCCTTTGTATTTTCCTTTGATTATTTTAGCTTCGATGATGTTATTCATGAGTTTCTTCACAACCAATCTTGTTCTAATGCAAAGTCGAGGTTGATTAATATTACGCAGCATGATGACAACTAACCCTACTTTTAATTTCAAATTATATGGTGGTAGTCCAGGCAAGTCCAATGAATTTCAAAATTCTGTAGGATAGTTGACTACGTCATCCTGGTTTGTGGCCTTGTCAACTGATTTGTACGTAAACAACTCTCCTGGAAGGAAATTCTGAATGGTAGCATTGAGATCATCGACATCTTTGTTTTTTGCTGCCAATATTACTCCTTCACTTAGCCAATCGTGGTTATTATATTGTTGTTTAATGTCCGGAAAAACACGCTGAATAAGCTCCTTTTTCGATTCTGTGAAGTGACAGAAATCTGTGGGAAAAGTCATTAATCCGGTCGAGCTGTCAACTGCGACCTTACCATTGCCAATATCCAGCAACTGCTTCGACACAGTCGCAGTTTGATCTTGTTGCAAAAACACTCGCATGTTAGTAGTTAATTGTAGTGTCTTTACGTGCCGCCACATATTTGGTGATTTTAGACATGCGTTTATTTCGT